>NC_043985.1:34788721-34796221 GCF_902150065.1 Myripristis murdjan
TGTGAGGGACTTACTCATGTTGTGTGTGAGGATGATGAAGGGCTTCAGGTAGGTCTTCCTCATGTTCCTGGCGAGGTTCTGGCTGTAGAGCTCAAAGCTCCTCAGCAGGAGATCCGTCCCGCCGTCCCGCCCGCGGATCTGATCCCAGTGCGGCGCGGCGGCCCGGTCCAGGATGGCGCTGCTCGCCCAAACCAGGTTCTGACCAACACACACGCCAGTCAGTGATGATGACAATAATGATGGTGATGATGATGAAGGTACACTAGGGACAATGTAGGGCCGTTTAAACTCAACTGACAAAAAACATGGAATCTCAATCAGTAACCACGTTTCCATCAACCTTTTCATTTACATTTTCCCATTTCAAATAAAAACTAAAACTAAAAGATCCCAAATGCATTTGAGGTGAACTTTTCATTGGATAAAAAAAAAAGTGGTCATTTGCAGCAGATACACACTCAGTGTCACTTTATCAGCTCCACCTGTCCAATCTAATCCAGTCTAACCTAATCTAATCTAATCTAATCCAGTCCAGCTGTTGTGCCATAACGTTTCCTCTCCTGCTGCCTACAATGCTCAGCTTGTCTTGTTGTCACGGTAACAGAGGTGTTCATTCACTTCTGTGTTTGGCATTGAGCTCATAGTTAGTGCTGCACTTTACTGACAGCTGTTTCCACTATTCTGTCCCCCCTCAGTGTATATAAATAGGGAGGACAAAAAACTAGAAACCCCTCTCAGTATAATGCAGTCCAGTAGCAGACCTGCAAACTACAACCTCAGTAATAAACACAGAATTAAAGAGACACATTCTGCACAATGTCAACACAAACTGAACATTATACACTCTGTTAAAAGGCTGAGAGTTTATGGCAGAGCTGCTGAGCTGAGCTGGTCAGACTGGACAGACTGGAGCTGAGGAGGTGAGGATATTTGCTGCTCAGAGGATTTAATCAGAGACTGTCTACAAGAAGGAGACGGGAGACTTGTGTGTTTTATCGTTGGCAGGAGCGTAACAGCTGGGTGGGTCATGTGCTCATGTTTCAGCCAATCACATCTGTCCCTGATGTCATGAGGCGGCGGCGTCAGAACGTCTTTACTCGTAAACAGACTCGAGTTAGGCTTTAGGCTTTAGGGTTTAGGCTTTAGGCTTTAGGCTTTAGGGTTTAGGCTTTAGGCTTTAGGCTTTAGGCTTTAGGCTTTAGGCTTTAGGGTTTAGGGTTTGGGGTTTAGGCTTTAGGGTTTAGGCTTTAGGCTTTAGGCTTTAGGGTTTAGGCTTTAGGGTTTAGGGTTTAGGCTTTAGGGTTTAGGATTTAGGCTTTAGGCTTTAGGCTTTAGGCTTTAGGATTTAGGCTTTAGGGTTTAGGGTTTAGGCTTTAGGGTTTAGGGTTCAGGGTTTAGGCTTTAGGCTTTAGGGTTTAGACTTCAGGGTAAGTGAAAGAACTGTGAACCTCGTGGAAGTGGCGGTCTCGTGTGGCGGCCATGTTGAACCCGCTCTGCCGGCTCTCGTGCTGCAGCAGGCGGATCAGCAGGCCGCACGCCGTCTGCACGTCGCTGCCACGCAGGGCCACCGTCTGATTGGTTGCCGCCCGCAGCATCGCGGCGATCCGCCTCGAGTGCTCGCCGTCCATCAGAGAGGCATTTCGCCGCAGCTCCTCCTCCTGCAGGGACAAGGTCAAAGGTCAGAGAGCCGTGGGTCACAGGGGAAGCTTCCTATTGGATGATTTTGAACTCTGATTCATCCACAGAGTTTTTACACCAACAGCCTCTACTGGATACAGATAACTAGAATGCACTGTTATCATAATTATTATTTCTTGTTGTTATCATTATAATTGTTATTAGCATTATTTACTACTTCCACTGCAAACCTCCACCTGAAGCCCCGTCCTGCAGAAACACAGCAGTGATGTGTTTGTGCCACAAGGGGGCGACAGCAAAACACCTGGACATGCCACCAGTCCATCTGAACCCTAACCCTGAACCGAACTGAAGTGCAGCAGAGCAGCAGGGGTTAGGGTTAGGGGGTTAGGGTTCGGGGGCTGTGTGCTGTGTGACGAGCTGCTCAGGTGAGCTCTCACCTGCTGGAGCAACAGGCTGAAGGGCAGGGAGCTGCAGTTGAAAAGGTCGGGGGGCAGCCAGCCCTGCTGCTCACTGCAGTGACGCACCGCCGTGCCTGCACACACACACACACACACACACACACACACACACACACACACACACACAGGCAATGTCATCATCACCATGAAGCTGCACACACACAGTAACACAGAATGAAAATGTTTAACTACAGTGTGTGTGTGTGTGTGTGTGTGTGTGTGTGTTACCTGTGGAGTCTTTGGGACACTTCATGGCTGCAGGTTGATCAAACTGAGTCCTGGGCCACCAGATTCCTGCCTCAAACACCCTGGGACACGCCTCATACACCACTGGGAGGCGTGGGGTGTGTGTGTGTGTGTGTGTGTGTGTGTGTGTGTGTGAGGACAGGGTGGGGAGGTCACAGAAACAGTTTCATCAGTAAGCAGCAGTTTGTCCAATCATCACACACACATACACTCACACACACCCACACACACACACACACACACTCACACACACACACACACACACACACACACACACACACACTCACCCACGCAGCCGGCGGCGGTGACCTCGGCGTACGGGTTGTCACAGCGGTTGCACTGCGGCCCGATGACGCCCGTCCTGCAGCGGCACTGACCCGTGAGGGCGTGGCAGGCGCGGGACAGGGCGCCCAGGTGGAAGCAGTCACAGGGCAGACAGACAGCGCCACCTTCAGGACGGAAATAATTATCCTGCAAACCAGAGGAGGAGAACAGACTGTGAACGTGTGTGTGTGTGTGTGTGTGTGTGTGTGTGTGTGTGTGTGTGTGTGTGTGTGTGTGTGTGTGCGTGTGTGTGTGTGTGTACCTTGCAGCGACACTCGCCAGTCGTCTGGTTACAGTCTCTGTTGAAGCCTTTGGTGACATCACAGTTACAGGGGCCACAGACCGGCACCCCCCACCAGCCCCGAGCACAGGGCAGGTCCAACCTGCAACACACACACACACACACATACACATACACACACACACACACACACATACACACACACACACACACACAATAGTCATATTGATACTGCCACCTGCAGGTCAGTGTGTGGAACAGCAGGGAGCTGCTCATGTCACAAAGAAGAGAAGAGCTTAAAAACAACACATCTGCTGACCGGGCTCCTCTGACACACCACACACCTCACCTCACCTCACTCACCTCACCTCACACCTCTCATCTCTCACCTCTCATGTGTCACATCTCATGTCTCATGTCTTGTGTCTCATGTCTCATGTGTCATGTGTCATGTCTCATGTCTAATGTCTTGTGTCTCATGTGTCGTGTCATGTCTCATATCTCATGTCTCATGTGTCATATCTCATGTGTCATGTCTCATATCTCATGTCTCATGTGTCATGTCTCATATCTCATGTCTCATATATCATGTATTGTGTCTCATGTGTCATGTGTCATATCTCATGTGTAATATTTCATGTCTCATGTTTAGTGTCTCATATCTCATGTCTCATGTCTTGTGTCTCATGTCTCATATCTCATGTCTCATGTGTCATATTTCATGTCTCATATGTTATATCTTATGTCTCATGTGTCATATTTCATGTCTCATGTGTCATATCTCATGTCTCATGTGTCATATCTCATGTGTCATGTGTCATATCTCATGTCTCATGTCTTGTGTCTCATGTGTCATGTCTCATATCTCATGTCTCATATCTCATGTGTCGTGTCATATTTCATATCTCATGTCTCATGTGTTCATATTTCATGTCTCATGTGTCATATCTTATGTCTCATGTGTCATTTCATATCTCATGTGTCATGTCTCGTGTCATATCTCATGTCTCATGTCTTGTGTCTCATGTGTCATGTCTCATATCTCATGTGTCATGTCTCATATCTCATGTCTCGTGTCATATTTCATATCTCATGTGTCATGTCTCGTGTCATATTTCATGTCTCATGTCTCGTGTCTCATATCTCATGTCTCATATCTCATGTCTCATGTGTCATATCTCATGTCTCGTGTCATATTTCATATCTCATGTCTCATGTCTTGTGTCTCATGTGTCATGTCTCATATATCATGTCTCATATTTCATATCTCATGTGTCATGTCTCATGTGTCATATTTCATATCTCATTTCATGTCTCATGTGTCATATCTCATGTCTCATGTCTTGTGTCTCATGTGTCATGTCTCATATCTCATGTGTCATGTCTCATGTGTCATATTTCATGTCTCATGTCTCGTGTCTCATATCTCATGTCTCATATTTCATGTCTCATGTGTCATATCTCATGTCTCATGTGTCATATTTCATGTCTCATGTCTCATATCATGTCTCATGTCTCATATCTCATGTCTCATATCTCATATCTCATATCTCATGTGTCATGTCTCATGTCTTGTGTCTGTGCCTAAGGCCTGCAGAGGGAACAGGCAGGACCAAACCAAACGTCTGTTGATTTGTAAAATAAAACAACAACTGCATTCACCCAAATCTGATATCACAGCCAAGACCACAGGATTTACATAGAAGAGCTTAGCTCAGGAGCTGTGTGTGTGTGTGTGTGTGTGTGTGTGTGTGTGTGCTGAGGTAAAGCCAGGAAACAATGTGAAATGTGAAATTGTGAAATGCTGGAAGAGATTCAATGATCAGCTCTCACTGCTCAGTTCATTTGATGAGTCATGCTCAGGACTGGAGTCTCTCCCAGCATGCACTGGGGCAGAGGAGAGGGGCACGCCCAGGACAACTTGTCCCAGGAGACCTGCCGCCCTCCCTTATAAAAAAAATCTGTTTACATGCCTGTCCCCTTAAAATCTAACAAAACCCAGCCACCCAGCCTGTGTGTGTGTGTGTGTGTGTGTGTGTGTGTGTGTCAGTCTCATCAGTGTCTCACACACCTGTGTTCACAGTAATCTCCATAGTAACCGTCGCTGCAGATGCAGCGGTAGCCGTGGGGGAGGCGGGGCTGGCGGACGCAGGCGGCGGCGTGCTGGCACGGGTTCAGCAGGCAGGCGTCCACACACTCACTCCCAAAGAACCCTGGGAAATGGAGGGTGATGTCACAGGTTACAGCAGCCAACTGATCGATCGATCAATAAGTTCACCCAGCAAACGGATATGAAACGACAGACTGATCTGAGCTCTGCTGTTTGTGTGTTATGATGCTGTGTCTCTGTTTAAAGGTACAGTCTGTATATTTTATGCAGGTGTGCAGATGAGCTGATGTGACGCTGCTGTCATCACAGCTTGAACACACACACACACACACACACACACACACACACACACACACACCAGATGTTGTGTGTTGTGTGGAGTAAAAATATGTCCTCTCCACCTCCTGTCCTCTTCAGTCTGCAGACACATGAAGGCAGACAGACACTAGATGGTGCTAAAGCTTCATAAAATTACGTACTGTCCCTTTAAATATGAACATGACTGGTGCATGCTCTTAGTCATGTGACATGTGACTTGTCCTGTTACCCATCTGTCTGAGCTTTGTCTTGTCTTCTTATATTTCCTGTCTGTTCAACAGGCAGCTGCAGCTCAGGTGCGCCCTCACCTGGCAGGCAGGTGCAGGTGTGTGAGCCCCAGCGCTCGCTGCAGCGGCTGTTTGGTGGACAGGTGGCGGCGCTGCAGGAGGCGGCGGCGCTGCAGCCGTCCTGCACGCCCACCCGGTGAGCCTGATGTACGTCCAGGTTGGCCAGCGTGGTGGGCGTCTCGCCCATCCGGACACCCTGAACAGACAGGTGAGACATCAGCCAGGTGAGAGAGACAGGTGCTGACACAGCTGGAGTAATGAAAACATTTAGGTCTTTCATTTAGATCTTTCTAAAAAAACAGTCTTTCAGGTTCTCTAGGCGATTTCAAACTTCAAATGTTTTTGGTCAGTTGAGTCTAAAGGGTCCACACTTCAATGCAGTTTTACGTAGTGCACCTTTAATGAAGCTCTTCCTCACCTGAATGCAGCCTCTCCAGCCGTTCATCACCGAGCCGTCCTTCTTCATCACACCTCCAACAAACAGACTCCTCAGCCTCAGACCCGGCAGCTCGTTCCCGATCTCCACCGACCTCTGACCCCGCGCACACACACACACACACACACACACACACACACAATAAATGAAAATAGAACCTGCAGGGTAGAGCTGCTGCTGAGACTTTACTGCAGTTTTTCACAGTAAGAGTCACTCTGCTCTACACGTGCATGTAGTAAACTGCTCCGGTGTTGATCCTCATTTCAAATTATTTTATTGTCAGTTTCTGTGAAATTTCCTGACAAACCTCACCGACTGAAAGGAAGGTCTGCAGGAGGCCGTGTACCTGCAGGAGGTTGTGTACCTGCAGGAGGCTATATACCTGCAGGAGGCTGTGTACCTGCAGGAGGCTGTGTACCTGCAGGAGGCCGTGTACCTGCAGGAGGCCGTGTACCTGCAGGAGGCCGTGTACCTGCAGGAGGTTGTGTACCTGCAGGAGGCTGTGTACCTGCAGGAGGGCGTGTACTTGTAGGAGGTTGTGTACCTGCAGGAGGCTGTGTACCTGCAGGAGGGCGTATACCTTCGGAAGGGTGTGTACCTGCAGGAGGGCGTGTACTTGTAGGAGGTTGTATACCTGCAGGAGGCTGTGTACCTGCAGGAGGGCGTGTACCTTCGGAAGGGCATGTACTTGTAGGAGGTTGTGTACCTGCAGGAGGCTGTGTACCTGCAGGAGGCTGTGTACCTGCAGGAGGGCGTGTACTTGTAGGAGGCTGTGTACCTGCAGGAGGCTGTGTACCTGCAGGAGGCTGTGTACCTGCAGGAGGGCGTGTACCTTCGGAAGGGCGTGTACCTGCAGGAGGGCGTGTACTTGTAGGAGGTTGTGTACCTGCAGGAGGCTGTGTACCTGCAGGAGGCTGTGTACCTGTAGGAGGGCGTGTACCTGCAGGAGGTTGTGTACCTGCAGGAGGGCGTGTGCCTGCAGGAGGGCGTGTGCCTGCAGGAGGGCGTCTACCTGCAGGAGGGCGTGTACCTGCAGGAGGCTGTGTACCTGAAGGAGGTTGTGTACCTGCAGGAGGTTGTGTACCTGCAGGTTGTTTACCTGCAGGAGGTTGTGTACCTGCAGGAGGTTGTGTACCTGCAGGAGGGCATGTACCTGCAGGAGGTTGTGTACCTGCAGGAGGCCTTGTACCTGTAGGAGGGTGTGTACTTGTAGGAGGTTGTGTACCTGCAGAAGGCCGTGTACCTGCAGGAGGTTGTGTACCTGCAGGAGGGCGTGTACCTGCAGGAGGTTGTGTACCTGCAGGAGGGCGTGTGCCTGCAGGAGGGCGTGTGCCTGCAGGAGGGCGTCTACCTGCAGGAGGGCGTGTACCTGCAGGAGGCTGTGTACCTGAAGGAGGTTGTGTACCTGCAGGAGGTTGTGTACCTGCAGGTTGTTTACC
>NC_043985.1:34801221-34813721 GCF_902150065.1 Myripristis murdjan
ATGAGAGAAAAGCAGCAGAAAAACAAAACGGAGAAACTGAAGCCTGAAGTCTGAAGAAAAGATTTAAAAAGTTCTGTCTGTTTTTCAGAAACACAGAGGAGGAGCTGCTCCACACTTTCAAACTTTATCGCTCATATAAATATGTAAATCTCTTCTGAGAGGGAGGAGCAAGACACACACACACACACACACACACACACACACACACACACACACACACAGCCTGGGCTCAGTAGGAGAGCGTGAAGCTGAGCTGTAACAGGATTAAAGAGCAGGAGGGCAGCTGCACACACACCAGCAGGAATCATCTGATTTTTCTGATTCATCTGATTCATCTGATTTATCTGATTTATCTGATTCATCTGATTCATCTGATTTCATCTGAATCAGTAACTTGGGCAGCTGAAGGTGACTGCAGGCAGAGGTGTCGGGCTCTCGCTCTTTAAAGGAAATCATTTTTTCAGAATGAACAGAGAGACCATGAGGCTCAAACCTGCAGGGAGCTGCTGTCAGTGTGTGTGTTTGCTGCAATGTGAAAATGTGTTTCCATCTCCTTTTTGACCTTTGTGGGCTTCCATACGCAGGTGGCACTGCAGAATATCTGAATCTGAACAGGTGATCGCAGCTGAACGTTATAATTTTCCAGCATCTCACTGATATTTCCAGGACATTTGATCAGTTTTCTGAAGTAAACTCAGCCTGGAGGTGGTTTTGTGAAGACACACACAGATCAGATCAGCAGGTGATCAGGTTCTGATGCGGCGACGCTGGGATTTCACTCATTTATCAGTTGGGAACTGGAAAATGTGTGAAAACAGGAACCAGAAACATTTGTTTTGCTAAAAACTGCTTTAAAAATAACCATGCAAAGATAAATTCATTTTTAACTCTCAAATGAAGTCATGTAATAGCAAATATGTCACTTCCACAGTATCTGGAACACCAAGAGCATGAGAAACATCCTGCTCTGGATCAGTTTTGGTGATAAACTTCATGCAGGGAAACCATAAAGTCCACACAGAGGCCAGGTAATCCACTCAGGCCAGGTAATCCACTCAGGCCAGGTGAGCACTGGGGCCATCGGTGTAGAAAAACTGCTCATTTCAGATCACAAATGTATTTGATTTGATTTTAGTTTGAACTTGATTCTCAGTCACTAAATGGGTAAATTCACTCAGAATGCAGAGAAGTTTGCTGCAGCTTTTCCTAATCTGCCTTAATCTCTTGGCACAGATTTGATCCTCTCAGTAATAATGACCAAGCACTAACAAGCTGCATTTCTCTGCTCGATGCCATCACTCCTGTTCAGGTAACAATCACTGCTTCTGTCAGTTCATGTCTCACCTGCAGCCCTGCAGCCACAACCAGCCCTGCAGCCATAACCAGCCCTGCAGCCATAACCAGCCCTGCAGCCACAACCAGCCCTGCAGCCATCACCAGCCCTGCAGCCATAACCAGCCCTGCAGCCACAACCAGCCCTGCAGCCACAACCAGCCCTGCAGCCACAACCAGCCCTGCAGCCATAACCAGCCCTGCAGCCACAACCAGCCCTGCGACCCTGCGGCCCTGCGGCCTGTGGCCCTGCAGCCATAACCAGCCCTGCAGCCCTGCGGTCTGCGGCCTGCAGCCCTGCCTTAGAGATGTCAGAGTCGTGTTTATTCCTCTGCCTCTGACACAATCACACGTCATTGATAATTTCATGTCAGATAAAATCTTGGTGATGAAATTGTTCTTTCACCAACCTTTGATGTCAACTCCAACAGAGTTTGAGAACTGTCAGCATTAAAAAATGAAGTGGGTGATTCATTTTTCTTTTCAACAAGTCTCAACATTTTTGCAACCCTTCCTTTTGTGTGTGAGGAAACTATCTGTTAAAAAAAACAAAAACCCTTTGCTTCCTAGCTATATCACTGTCTTTGGTTTGCTGGTGTACAGGACATCAGTTTACAGTAAAAACAAGAACAGTGAAAGGCAGAAACACTAGACAAGGTTTTCAAATTGTCTTCATCTTCACTCTGTTCGTCTTGTATTCACCCTCACTCCTGTTTTACTTTCTTCAAATCTTCATTCACACTGATGAGCAGGACCGTATCAGCACGGTGAAATTAGAGGGATAATCCTTATTGTGCACATTATCCAGAGCTGACAGATGGACCGTCAGATTAATCTCAGCAAGACAAAACAAAACAAAATTCATTCATGACAGCGTCTCAGCCGAGTCACACGGCAGCAGCTGGCAGCAAATCAGCACGTCACTGCGTCTGGTACCAAGTCTGAGGCCCGTCTGCCCTCACACAGTCACTATCACTATCATCACTATCACTATTATCACTATCACTATTATCACTATCACTATTCACTATCACTATCATCACTATCACTATTATCACTATTCACTATCACTATTATCACTATCACTATTATCACTACCACTATTATCACTATCACTATTCACTATCACTATTATCACTATCACTATTATCACTATCACTATTCACTATCACTATTATCACTATCACTATCACTATTCACTATCACTATTATCACTACCACTATTCACTATCACTATTATCACTATCACTATTCACTATCACTATTATCACTACCACTATTCACTATCACTATTATCACTACCACTATTCACTATCACTATTATCACTACCACTATTCACTATCACTATTACAGGGTTTCCCCCAGGATTTTTTGAAACTGTGGTGCTGAGGTGGACAACCCCCCCTGGCGGGGACATTATGGTTGGGGGTGGGGTGGGGGGGTTTGTCCACCTCAGCACCACAGTTTATGTGTTAGAATGTAACAGACACACAGAGTTTGGTTCGGACCAATACACACTTTATTTACATTGCTACATATTGCAAGACTGTATTATTGGCAGTGTGCAGCCTGGCTGAGAGCACTTCATCTTTCTTTTTTTTTTTGAAAAAGAGCTCTAAGGCTCTATTGTAGTTCAACTCAGCCAGAGGTGGCCCATTGATGCTGAGCAGCATGCATGCTGCCAGATGGTCCCCCTGCAGCCTGTTCCTCAGGTCTGTCTTCACCTACACATAAATACAATTTGAGTGAGTGGAACTTGGTAAATTGAGAAAAACCAAACCATCTCTGACTTACAGTTTACTATTAACCAAATGGCTAAAAAACGGCCCTGCCTCGAGGTAGGGACTCTGAGCAGCCCAGAAAACTCCTGGGTGGGGCAGCGGCTCGGGGTTTACTTGGTGCTGACTGGATTTACTCTCGGTGCGATGTGGTGTCAACAGAAAGCAAACAGCCGGGTGCTAGGCGTCCCTAGCAACAGGCCAACACTACCAAGCTAACGCTAACGTGCTAGCTAACGTTAGCTAACAGTAACAACACACTTTTTAGCCGGCATTTTTAGGGACGCTAACGTTAGCTTTAGGGAACGTTAGCTAACGCTAACAACAGGCTTTTTTAACAACACGCATTTTGATGCCCCGGTCATGGTCGGTAACTTTACAGGAACCTTCCTCCTCCTCGGCCTCTCAGTGGAGACACGGCAGGTGAGAGGGCCGAGCCAGAGGACGTTCCTGTAGCAGCTCCTGCCCCCCAGATACTACCAGGAACACTGCAGAAGCCCCAGCCACAAGCCATCCACAACCCGAAAAAGCTCCAGCCCCGTCATGTCATATTTGGCTTTGACTTAACTGAACATTTGCTCTCACTTTAAGGAAAAAAATTGGGATATATATCTATTCAGCCAAAATATATCGGGATATGACTCTTGGTCCATATCGCCCAGCCCTACTGTCGGTCGCAATGCAGTGTTAACATTAGTAACATTAGGGTCGTTTTCACAGGCTTGAACAAAAAATGGATTAAACTGAATCTTGCTTAGGTACCTTGCTCTCGCCCTTTTCTCTCCCTCTGCTTCTTACCGCCTCCACTCTTGAGCGCGCAGCAGTAGCACAAAGCAGGCGGGTGATAACTCCGGTGCGTTTTCAAAATAAAATTAATTGCGGCGTAGTGTAACATGTCGTGATATTTAATTTATCATTTAAAACTCTGATCATAGTAAGTATATGTGTGCAAATATATGCTATGTGTGTATGTAGGGTCGTTTTCACAGGTCATTCATACAATATACTTTAAATTGTGTTAACACCCGGAAAAAAAAAAAAAAATCATCATTCCCAAGCCGTGGCGGCTTTTATTTAGCCGTGGCGGTGCGCCACGATCAATTACATGTAGCGGAAACCCTGTATTATCACTATCACTATTCACTATCACTATTATCACTACCACTATTCACTATCACTATTATCACTACCACTATTCACTATCACTATTATCACTACCACTATTATCACTATCACTATTCACTATCACTATTATCACTATCACTATTCACTATCACTATTATCACTATCAGTATTATGACTATCAGTATTCACTATCACTATTATCACTATCACTATTCACTATCACTATTATCACTACCACTATTCACTATCACTATTATCACTACCACTATTCACTATCACTATTATCACTACCACTATTATCACTATCACTATTCACTATCACTATTATCACTATCACTATTCACTATCACTATTATCACTATCAGTATTATGACTATCAGTATTCACTATCACTATTATCACTATCACTATTCACTATCACTATTCACTATCACTATTATCACTATCACTATTATCACTATCACTACTCACTATCACTATTATCACTATCAGTCTGGCTGTCAGCTGTATGGTGTTAGATTCTGTTCTTGGCTCATTCATGTCCCAGAATGCAGTTTGGTGACAACAGATGAGACTGTTCCTGCATAACTCAGATGTTTTCCATCTTCCTGTGTGAGGAAACACAGCAGAGACTCCACCAACCGTCTGCTCTCAGGTAAAAACAAAATTCCTTTCCATGCAGTTCAGGAGGAAACAACTGGAACATGTTCCTGTTCCCCTCTGCCTTCTCTGTTAACTGATCTCAGTTTGAACATCCAACAGCCTTCACAAGCCATAACGAGGTCCTAACAGAGTCCTAAAGAGGTCCTAACAGAGTCCTGAAGAGGTCCTAACAGAGTCTTAAAGAGGTCCTAACAGAGTCCTAAAGAGGTCCTAACAGAGTCCTAATAAGGTCCTAACAGAGTCCTGAAGAGGTCCTAACAGAGTCCTGAAGAGGTCCTAACAAAGTCCTAAAGAGGTCCTAACAGAGTCCTAACGAGGTCCTAACAGAGTCCTAAAGAGGTCCTAACAGAGTCCTAAAGAGGTCCTAACAGAGTCCTAACGAGGTCCTAACAGAGTCCTAACAAGGTCCTAACAGAGTCCTAAAGAGGTCCTAACAGAGTCCTAAAGAGGTCCTAACAGAGTCCTAACGAGGTCCTAACAGAGTCTTGAAGAGGTCCTAACAGAGTCCTAAAGAGGTCCTAACAGAGTCCTAACGAGGTCCTAACAGAGTCTTGAAGAGGTCCTAACAGAGTCCTAAAGAGGTCCTAACAGAGTCCTAAAGAGGTCCTAACAGGGTCCTAAAGAGGGCCTAACAGAGTCCTAACGAGGGTCTAACAGAGTCCTAACGAGGGCCTAACAAAGTCCTAAAGAGGTCCAAACAGAGTCCTAACGAGGTCCTAACAAAGTCCTAATGAGGGTCTAACAGAGTCCTAACGAGGTCCTAACAGAGTCCTAACGAGGGCCTAACAGAGTCCTAATGAGGTCCTAACAAAGTCTTAATGAGGTCCTAGCAGAGTCCTAAAGAGGTCCTAACAGAGTCCTAAAGAGGTCCTAACAAAGTCCTAACGAGGTCCTAACAGAGTCCTAAAGAGGTCCTAACAAAGTCCTAACGAGGTCCTAACAGAGTCTTGAAGAGGTCCTAACAGAGTCCTAAAGAGGTCCTAACAGAGTCCTAACGAGGTCCTAACAGAGTCCTAACGAGGGCCTAACAGAGTCCTAAAGAGGTCCTAACAGGGTCCTAAAGAGGTCCTAACAAAGACTTAATGAGGTCCTAACAGAGTCCTAACGAGGGCCTACCAAGCGACCCCCTTCACCTCCGTGCTATGGAGATGAGGAGGCAGGGTTCTTGCTGTCACAATCTAAATTTGAGGAGTTTGTTAGGCGCAGAAGACGAGCGCTATAAGGCGGCTGTTTATTTTGATTCTATGCTGTGAAATCTTCAGTTTGATAAATGGTTTGTTGACATGGAAAATGTGAAATAACCTGTTTAAAATCAGTGGGATGGAGCTTTTAACTTTTTAATATTTTATTTTCAACATTGCTTGTAAAGCACACCGAATTAATTTGTGCAGGAAATGTGCTGCATGAGATCTGTAATAATTGAACCCTCTGTTGACAGCACTGAGCTCTGTGCAGGGCCATGGCGACATAAATATCAAACTGAGGGGGTTTATGGGATACGTATGTGACGGCTGGCCATGTGGACGGACCCCCTGCTGCTTTATTGTCCACGAAAGAATACAAAGGCTGGGGGGGTTTGGGGTTCCGGGGGGGTGGGGGGGTGAAGGAGTGGAGACACAGCTTGTTGATTAGCGTGAGGAGAGCCTGAACAGAAACATGTTCTACACAGTGAGGATCGATCCGAGCCTCTGAGCCCTGAACAGCACCGCTCCAAACCTCTCCTGAGGCCTTCTGGGAAACTGGACGTGACATCAGAGCGTCTGGACAACACTCGCTCCTCCTGCTGAACACTGATAATACAACCACAGAAGAAGACCGCAAGGCCTCCATCTCGAGTCAACATTAAAATCAGAGAAGAAGAGAAGAAGCTGCGTCTCTGTCTTATCAGTGACATCAGTGAAACCCAGTTCAGCGTGTCTGTTCCCATGGCAAACACCCCCCACCCCCCCACCCCCCACCCCCCGAGAAAAACGAAATGAACTTGAAATCCTCTGAAAAAGACTGTGTGTGTGTGTGTGTGTGTGTGTGAGTGTGTGTGTGTGTGTGTGTGGTGGCAGTGGGGTGGTGGAGGTGACCTCTGACCTGCTGAGCTGTTGTGCAGACAAGAGTCCTAATCTTACAACTGTCCTAATTATCCCTGTGTGTGTGTGTGTGTGTGTGTGTGTGTGTGTGTGTGTTTAGGGGCCAGGGACGCAGTGAAACTGGGGCATCAGTTATGAACTCTCTGGCAGGAGGCTCCGCCCATCCAGGAAGTGGTTCAAGAAACAGGAAAAACAGAAAAACAGAGGCTGTGTCCGAAATCACTCCCTAATCACTATATAGTGATTACGCCATTTTGTAGGGGTGTCCGAATATCTAGTGATTATTAATGTTCACTATATAGTCACTGCATGTTTCCCACAATCCACCGCAAAATGTAGTGAACATCCGATGGTCACTAACGAGGCAATATATCCCATCATGCATTGCGGAACGGCGCCGAACAACGAACAAAGTCGTGTCCAAAACGGGCCACTACTGAGTCACTATATAGTCACTACACTGAATTCCCTATAGAGTGAGTAGGGAGGGGGGAGGGAGGGACTGATTTCGGACACAGCCAGAGAAGAAGAAGCAGCTCCCACCTTGTTGTAGTAGTGCAGGTGGACTGTGTGCCATTGGCCGTCGCTGACTCCGCCCACCACGTAGGGCGACACGGTGGTTTTGGTTTCACCTGCAGAGACACAACAGGGTTTCATCAGAGATGTTCCTCCTGCAGGGGGCGCTGCAGAGGCTGAGCAGAGTGTCGGCTCCTCCTGCAGGGGGCGCTGCAGAGGCTGAGCAGAGTGCCAGCTCTGTAGATGATAATCCTGCTCCTCCTGCAGGGGGCGCTGCAGAGGCTGAGCAGAGTGTCAGCTCCTCCTGCAGGGGGCGCTGCAGAGGCTGAGCAGAGTGTCAGCTCCTCCTGCAGGGGGCGCTGCAGAGGCTGAGCAGAGTGTCAGCTCTGTAGATGATAATCCTGCTCCTCCTGCAGGGGGCGCTGCAGAGGCTGAGCAGAGTGTCAGCTCTGTAGATGATAATCCTGCTCCTCCTGCAGGGGGCGCTGCAGAGGCTGAGCAGAGTGTCAGCTCCTCCTGCAGGGGGCGCTGCAGAGGCTGAGCAGAGTGTCAGCTCTGTAGATGATAATCCTGCTCCTCCTGCAGGGGGCGCTGCAGAGGCTGAGCAGAGTGTCGGCTCTGTAGATGATAATCCTGCTCCTCCTGCAGGGGGCGCTGCAGAGCCCGAGCAGAGTGTCAGCTCTGTAGATGATAATCCTGCTCCTCCTGCAGGGGGCGCCGCAGAGGCTGAGCAGAGTGTCAGCTCCTCCTGCAGGGGGCGCTGCAGAGGCTGAGCAGAGTGTCAGCTCCTCCTGCAGGGGGCGCTGCAGAGGCTGAACAGAGTGTCGGCTCCTCCTGCAGGGGGGCGCTGCAGAGGCTGAGCAGAGTGTCGGCTCTGTAGATGATAATCCTGCTCCTCCTGCAGGGGGCGCTGCAGAGCCCGAGCAGAGTGTCAGCTCTGTAGATGATAATCCTGCTCCTCCTGCAGGGGGCGCCGCAGAGGCTGAGCAGAGTGTCAGCTCCTCCTGCAGGGGGCGCTGCAGAGGCTGAGCAGAGTGTCAGCTCCTCCTGCAGGGGGCGCTGCAGAGGCTGAACAGAGTGTCGGCTCCTCCTGCAGGGGGCGCTGCAGAGGCTGAACAGAGTGTCGGCTCCTCCTGCAGGGGGCGCTGCAGAGCCCGAGCAGAGTGTCAGCTCCTCCTGCAGGGGGCGCTGCAGAGGCTGAGCAGAGTGTCAGCTCTGTAGATGATAATCCTGCTCCTCCTGCAGGGGGCGCTGCAGAGGCTGAGCAGAGTGTCAGCTCCTCCTGCAGGGGGCGCTGCAGAGGCTGAGCAGAGTGTCGGCTCTGTAGATGATAATCCTGCTCCTCCTGCAGGGGGCGCTGCAGAGGCTGAGCAGAGTGTCGGCTCCTCCTGTGCGTCGGTGGAAACGAGCAGCCGCTGCTTCAGAAGTGTGACGTTCAGGCTCCGCTGGGACAGTCGGGATAACATGACGCTGTCCCCCTGTGCAGGGGGCTCAGGGTCCGGGGTCAGGGGTCACAGGTTGTTTCTAATGGCATGTCAGCCTACAGCAAATGAAATCCTACAGACTTCAACTCATCTTTTACTGATTGTTCTGTAACGCACCTTGTTCATAACTAACAACAACAACAACAACAACAACAATAATGACAGTCTAATGATGCAGGAGCAGTTTTCAGTGCAATGGTTCTATATTATCTTCAGCCTCCAAACCAGCAGACCAGAACTGGAACTCCCAGGTTCCCAGGTATGTGACCTCTGACCTCTGACCTCTGACCCCAGCCTGATGAGCTCCACACACACCACTGCACTACACGACCAAGTGTAAATACAAATACTTTTAGTACTTTAGTACTTTTGACTGTACATAAATAACAGTGACATACAATAAGCATGAAAAGCTTCACATCACACATCAGATCATAAGATCCCAAGATCATAAGATCCCAAGATCATAAGATCCTCAGATCCTCAGATCCTCAGATCCTCAGATCATCAGATCCTCAGATCAGCAGATCTGAGTTGGAGGTGCTCACCTGCTGAGAAGGTGAGCTGGACCTGCTCCTCCACCACCTCCAGGGCCAGGAAGTCGTGCTTCTCATTAAAGCGCCCGTTATACAGCAAGAGAGCGTCTGACTGCCGGGTCGCAAACCTGAGAGGGGGGAGGAGGAGGAGGAGGAGGAGGAGGAGGAGGAGGAGGAGGAGGGAAGAAGAACGAGGAAGAGGAGGGAGAGAAGAGGAAGAGGAGACCAGGTCAAAAATCATCTGCCAACAAAACCAGAAGTGTTGTTCTCTCTGCGTGGGCTGAAGGTCACCTGCTGATCACACCTGCAGACCAACAGGGGCGTCTGAGGCCCTGTGCTGAAAATAAATCACCAATAACAAAAGGTGGCGTTGTCATGGTGAGCTGGACAGGAAGTGAGGACGGGCACTGAGCGGCCAGCGGGTCAGGTGGCACCTGGCACGAGGTCACCAGGAAACCAGGAAACCAGGAAACCAGCGCATCACTTCCTGTCCTCTGCTGCCATGTTTTCATTTCCCAGACAGACGAGCCTCGACCACGACCCCCACCTCTGAGCCCCACCGTCCACAGCACACACCAAAAATCACCTTATTTTATACTACATCATCATATATTACATTATCAAAGCATTACAGTGCAAAAACAATCACCAGAAAACCAGCAAATAACCCTAATTACAACATAACAATAATTATAATAATAACACATTAAAAAGACAAGAACAAGTTTCTAATGATTTAAATTCTACATATAAGAGCCAAGTTTCTTTAGTTTAAATGTGTGTGAGATTATTCCTCAGGGTGGGGGGGGGCGGGGCGGGGCGGGGGAGGATGCCCCCCCCCCCCGCCCCCCCCCCCCCCCCCCCCCCCCGCCCCGCCCCGCCCCGCCCGCTGAGTCAGCAGCTGAGTCAGCCTCGACTTGCCCAACAAAGCCTCCTGCCTTCTACCTGCTGCAGTTTGTTTGTTTCCATGGAAACCACATTCCTGCTGCTTCCTGTGACCCGAGGTCAGCGCTGATCTGATCACCTGGAGCGTCCAGGTGTGCCAACAGCAACACACACACACACACACACACACACACACACACACACACACACACACACACACCTCTTCCTGTAATCCAGCCTGATGATAAACTGATGAATTCAGACCAAACATCACATCACCGACTCTGATCCACACACACACACACACACACACACACACACACACACACACACACATTACGATCAATACATGCTGAATGTTTTAAAGGACCAGTTCACTGTTTTGGACTTCACTTCAGTACTGATCCTGATATCAGTTTGCTTCAGTATTGATCGTGATACCGATGAGCCTCAGTCTGTAATAATCTGTAATATTCTTTTCTATTCTGTAATATTCTGTTGTATTCTGTAATAATTTGTGATAATCTGTTGTATTGTGTAATACTCTGTAATCTGCTGCTGGCTGATCTCAGACCTGCTGTTTGTCTTCACTGTGCGTCACGAGATGAGCTTCCTGACGGGACGGCTGCTCTGGTTCCTACCTGAAGGACAGCGTGAAGTGGAACCTCTGCCGCAGGCCCCTGAAGGTGACGAAGGAGCGTCCGGGGAAGCTGCGGCTCGCCAGCTGGCAGAACGGCGGCTGGAACGGGCCGGGCGGGCAGCGGCACGCGAAGCCGCCCGCCGCCACGTCCTCGCAGCTCGCCCCGTTCCTGCAGACGCCCGGGACGCAGCGGCCGGAGCGCGAGTCCACCTCACAGTGCTCACCTGCACAGGGAGGAGGGAGGAACCTAGGTCAGCGAGGGTTCAACTCTGTGCTCAAGGGCACATCGGCGGGACAGGTCACTGCTGACCCGCCTGTGAGGTCACGCTCACTTCTACTGTTTTGTCCCCTCAACTTCTGAGCTCTGGAATTCATGAACTTGTGTTTCTGTTTTGGTGAATTTGTCCCCTGGACTACAGAAAAATATGTTCAGGATTAAATGGAGACGCATCGCTAATCTAAACGGATTATTTATCAGTTTGAGCGTCAGGACGGGATCAGACCGCAGGACGTTTGAGAATTTGAAAGACATTTTTCAGTCTCCACACTGACAGTTTCTGGAAGCTTTGCTCTCTGGGAGACATATGATTAACATGAGATTAACATGAGATTAACATGAGATTAACATGAGATTAAAACATGAGATTAATATGAGATTAACATGAGATTGACACTATTTCATCAAATTTTCAACACAAGCAAAAACAAATCTGTAGCAGGCAGAGGGACGTTTCCAGACCCCATGAACACCATTGGTCAGCCCTGAGCCAATCACAGCAGGTGAACTGATTTCATCACCAGCCATCACCATGACGACAGCCACTTTAGGCTGATTGTTTTTTAAATTCTTCAATTTAATTTCTTTTTTTTTTTTAATTCCATCTTTTGATTCATCAATGCCATAACGTTTCTCCAGAACAGAAGAAATCAGCTTTGCTGTTGATGACATCATAACTCTCTACACCGGAGAATCTGCCGACCAGCCAATCAGGCGTCTCGCACAGATTCTGGTCAAATCAAATCAAATCTGCCCCCGGGAACGAGAGCGGGTCCAGACCTCAGGAATCACCACGTGGGTGAAAAAGGGGCGTGGCGATTCAGGAGGGCTGGATCCAGGAGAGAGGCGGCAGGAATGAAGAAGAATCACTGCAAGAATGAAAATGTCATGTAAGTTCTGTGGTTTGTATGTTAGGGCGGCGGCGGCGGCGGCGGCGGCGGCGGCGGCGGCGGCGGCGGCGGCGGCGGCAGACTCACCGGTGAAGTTGCCGGGACAGTGGCAGCTGTAGCCGCCCTCCCTGCTGCGGCACTTGCCGTTGTTGAGACACGGCGAGGAGTAGCACAGGTCCACCTCCGTCTCGCAGTTTTCCCCGGTGAAGCCGGCGGGGCAGCGGCACCTCAGGCCCGCCACGGGCTGGATGGGCCGGAACAGCACCGTGTCCGACGCCACGAACGGCGCGGT
>NC_043985.1:34816081-34896081 GCF_902150065.1 Myripristis murdjan
GTCTTTTTTCGTTTTCTGGTAATGTTCTTTCATTCTTCTCTCTAACCTTTGAGTAACTTTGTGGTAATTTCATTTTCAATATAAAATGTTTTTGAAAGAGCTCAAGTGAATTTGTTCAGGCTTCATGTGTCCCGAACCCCCCTGAGGACCCCCGCCGACCCTGACAGGAGACACGTCTGCTGAAAAAATAAATAAAGTTTTATGGAGATAAAGAGATGCTCTGGTCGCAGCGACATCACACACACACACACACACACACACACACACACACACACACACACTGCACATTATTTATATTATTAATATTCTTTATATTATTACTGTGTTCTCAGCTCTGTCTGTCTTTACTGCTCTTTTGTCTTGTTGCTGCTGTCAAGGAGCCAAAACCAAAGACTGCAGCTTCTCACTCTGCTTCAGACCCTGGTCCAGTCCAGTCCTGGTCCTGGTCCTGGTCCAGGTCCAGTCCTGAGGTTTCATTTAGAACCGTTGCATATGCACAAAACAGGGTGTGAAAGAGGCGTACGCCACTTCCTACACAAAAGTCGGGCTTGACAGAAACAGAGCTGACACACGATGAGGGGCTGAACTGAGGCCAAATGTGTGAGATAAAATATCATGTCTGACGATTCCTCTCACACATTATAGTCACTTCATATTACAGGTTACTCAGCACCAGCAGTGTTACATGTGGCTGTGCTAGAAAGTCATAACTATTCTATGAGCACATTTCAGCTGTAAAAGTTATAAGCCAGCTCACATCAGATTTCATCAGCGCTGTGTCACCAGCACTTTCCCCAGCCTTTTACAGCTGAACCTGTGAAAATAACTTCATCAGCCTGCTCATGTAAGCGGGGCAGGTCAGATTAAATAATCCAACATGTTTCCCACCAGATCACTTTCTCAAATGTATGTTTGTTTTTAAACAATCGTGTTTTCTTTATGAATAATAAGACATGCCCAGGGTTGTCCAGGCATCTGCCTCAACTGGACCCTGGACTTGTTAAAAAAAAAAACACATGTTCTTACCGGTGACTTTGATCTTCATGACTGCCTCCAGGGGCCGGTTGGTGTCCAGGTCTCTGCTGAGCCGCAGCTCGCCGCTGGCCCGGTTCAGGATCAGCAGGTTCAGCTCGTTTCCTTCCACAAAACTGTAGTGAAGCTTGTCGGAGGCGTCTGGGTCCCGGGCTGGAACCTTCCCGATCACCCCGGCCGGGAAGCTGTCAGACCTGTTGGTCACATAGTTGTTGAAGATGATGTCAAAGTCCTGCAGGACAGGCTCGTTGTCGTTCACGTCCAGCAGGCGGATGTGAACGATGGCCCGGCTCACCAGCGGAGCTGAGGTCGCCTGCACGACGATGGTGTACTCTGTTTTGGACTCGTAATCTAAGTCAGTCAGAGCAATGAGGTCTCCTTTGAAAATGTCCAGCTGGAAGGCCTCAGGAACATTTCCCTCAACGATCTGGAACAGGATCTGAGCATTTGTTCCCTCATCGGGATCTGTAGCGGAAATCCGGGCCACGACGGATCCCACAGGGCTGTTCTCCACCACATCCACGTACAGCTCGTCTCTCTCGAACACAGGTGCGTTGTCATTGATGTCCAGGACCAACACCTGGATGCTGACCGGTGCCCTGAGCGGCGGGACGCCCCGGTCCACGGCAAAGGCTTTGAGGTCGTATGCTGCCACATTCTCCCTATCCAGCTTCCTGGCAGTTCTGATGATCCCAGAGTAAGGCTCAATAAAGAAGTCCCCATCTCCATCGTCACCACCTTGGAAGGTGTAGCTGACTCTGCCGTTGGAGCCGGAGTCCCGGTCTGATGCAAACACCTGCAGGACACTAGTGAAGACAGGAGCATCTTCTGCGACTGCCCCCTGGTAACGGTCGCCGATAAACTGAGGAGCGTTGTCATTAGCGTCCAGCACGATGATCTCCACATATGTGGTGTCTGATTTCTGAGGAATGCCGTTGTCACTGGCGATGATGGCGAGTGTGTAGGAGGCCTGGTCCTCGTAGTCGATCTCAATCTGTGTGGTTATGGCACCCGTGTCGGGGTCGATTTTGAACTGTGGCACGTTGTCCTCCATGATGTAAGTGATGCGTGCGTTCTCTCCTGTGTCTTCATCTGTGGCGGCGATAACAACCACTGTGGAGCCAATGGGGCGGTCTTCGCTCAGCGTAACCTGGTAGTTGGCACTCTGGAACACAGGGCGGTGGGTGTTGGCATCGGTAATGTTGATGCAGACCTGGGCGGTGTCTTGCCGCGTGCCATCCGAGGCGGTCACCGCCAGGATGTACTGCCGCTCCTGCTTGTAGTCCAGCGGCAATGCCAAAGTGATTAGACCACCAGCGCTCTGACTGGTGATGGAGAACCTGTTCCTTGTGTTGCCACTGGAGATCTGATAGGTCACCACACTGTTGGTGTCACGGTCGATGGCGGAGAGCATTAGCACGCTGGCTCCAACAGCAGCATCCTCATTGATCTTTAAGTTGTAGAGCTTCTGTGTGAAGGCAGGGACGTTATCGTTCACATCGAGAACGGTCACGCTGACACTGGCGGAGGAAGACATGGCGGGAAGCCCGTGATCCACCGCTTCCACACCAAAGGAGTAAAATTCAGTCGTCTCCCTGTCCAGCTCCAGACCAACCATGATCCAGCCGGTGTTAGCGTTAATGATGAAGGGGCAGCCGGGCCCCGTGTCTGTCAGTCTGTACTCCAGGTGTGAGTTGTTGCCTGAATCGGCGTCGATGGCGTGGATATGGATCACAGAGTGTCCGACTGCCACATTCTCTAGGACAGTGGCCTGGAAGGGAGTGCTGACAAACATGGGGGCGTTGTCATTCACATCCACCACCTGGATGACCACCAACCCTGTGCTGTTTATAAGAGGAGGCCTGCCGCCGTCCTGCGCCTTAATCCGCAGATTATACTCCCTGATCGTCTCGTAATCCAGAGAATTTATGAGGTTGATGGCGCCGGTTGGCGAATGGATGTAGAACTGCCCCTTCACATTTCCGCTGATAATACTGTAGTGGACTTTGGCGTTGTTCCCCTCGTCCCGGTCTGTGGCATCCACCTGGGCCACCATGGTGTTCACCACCACGCTCTCCAGCACTTGGACCACGTAGCGCTTCTCACTGAATTGTGGGTAATTGTCGTTCTCGTCCTCCACGGAGATGAACACGGTCGCCGTGGCACTGCGAGGACCCGGGTCTCGGCCCTGGTCGTTGGCCTCCACGATCAGCTGATAGCAGGACAGCGTCTCTCTATCGGGACGCACGCGGATCCTGACCAACCCGTTCCGGGGGTCGATCTCAAAGCCGGCAGTGTCTCCCCCCTCGTTCACGATCTGGTACAGCATGTTGGCGTTGGAAGGGGCATCGCCATCTGTGGCCCTGATGGTCAGAACCTCAAACCCCTCCTCCACATTCTCCCTGATGCTGACCCGGTACTCCGTCTGCTCGAACGCTGGCCCGTGGTCGTTGGTGTCGCTGACGGTGACGGTGAGGTACGCGGTGGCTGACCTTTTTGGCTTTCCGTTGTCTGTGGCGGTGACCTTGAAGACGTGTGTGTCCTTGACCTCCCGGTCCAGCGGCTGCAGAGTGGTGACGCCGCCGCTGTCCGGGTCGATCTGGAAGTAATCGTTGGAGCGGCTGTCGAACAGAGCCTCCATGTCGTACTGCACCCGGCCGGCATCGTCGTCGTCTGAGTCCAGGGCCTTCAGCGTGATGACTCGCGTCCCGGGGGGCTCGTTCTCCGGGACGGACACCTGGTAGTTGGGCAGCTGAAACTGGGGGGCACTGTTCGCCGCCCGCCTGCGCCGTTTGGACAAATCAGCGCCAGGCAAACCTCTGAGGACAGACGTAGGACGCAGTCTGACGTGCACGGCGGCGGCGGCGGCGGCGGCGGCGGCGGCGGCGGCGGCGGCGGGGCTCCTCAGTGTACACACCGCCTCCAGGTCACCATGCTCATCAGTCCTGAGGCATTGTGGGTGAAAGCTGGCATCATGGGAGGTTATCCTGCGTCCTCCCGCCTCACAGGACAGGTGCAGTTTGTGTTGAACAAAGTGAGGCAGGTGTTCTCTCACTTTGCTCAACATGACGTCAGAGGGCAGGCAGGACGGCAGGCGGCAGCGCAGCGTCATGGAAACGTCATGCCCGGGCTGACGGCGCCTCCTCCCGGGGCCGAGCGGGCAGCCGCGGCCGTGCAGAAACACGCGGAACCGGATCAGAACCAAACTGTCCGCCGTGCGCGAGCGGATGTGCACGCGCAGCGGGACCGGGTTCCGCGGCACATCCGCACACCGCAGCTTCCCGGAGAGGAAGATAGTCCCGCTGCGCTTATTGATGTGAAGGAGGCGGCGGACGATGCCGGGAGTTTCAGCGTCGATGTGATAAATCCAACCGGGTCCGAGTGACGCGCTTCCCAGAACAGAACCGGAACCGGAGGAGTCCGACACGTGCAGCTGGAAGCAGAACCCGGACAGGAAGCAGCAGGTCCAGACCCACACGGACAGAAACGCCATGACGCTCCGTCACATCGCCTCTGCTCCGCCACAAGTTTGTTTCAGTCCGACTGATGCCCCCCCGCCCTCCGCCCTCCCCGGCAGGGCCGCGCCGCCCACACCGCGGGCCCGGGACACCCTGGCCCCCCGGCTGGCTCCGAGGGAGATGAAACAGCTGCTGTGCACTGCAGTCAGTCAGCCAGTCAGTCAGTCAGACAGTCAGTCAGACAGTCAGTCAGACAGCCAGTCAGTCAGTCAGTCAGCCAGTCAGTCAATCAGACTTGATTTATGTGCCACTTCATTCTCTTTTCATTCATTCTTGTTATTCTCTGTATGGAACTTCATCCCCTCATGTGACTGGACTCGTAATTTCATAGTCATTTTGTATGTAGTTTGTGCTTCGAGTATTTTTACACACTAATTCTCCTTTTCCCAGTGTTTGTGTGTGTGTGTGTGTGTGTGTGTGTGTCATATTTACTTGAGTGTTGCTGTACTCCACTCCTTCATCTTCTTCATCCCTCCTTCTCCTGCTGCTGCTGCTGCTTCTGGGACTCATAGAACAAAATTTACCTTCTTTTTCCTTTTTGGTTTTAAAATTTATTTAAATATTTATTTGGTTGTGGTTTTTAAATGGGGAGTATCTTATTTATTTAGTTTACCATTTTTAAAGTAATTTATTTATTTAAACATTTTTTTGTGGTAGTTATTATTGCAATTTAATTTAAATACCTAATGATGATAATGATAATTATTAGATCAACATGGAACAGATTGATTATTGTCTTTTCTAAACTCTCACACTGACTCTCCCTGATCCTTTGTTTGCTTGTTCTGGTCACTTTCAGCAGGACAGGCCCGATGCTGCCCCCTGCTGGCAGCTCTCCACAGCTGCAGTGAGTCTCATCCTGTTGAGGACATGTTTTCACCTCGACCCCCAGCCTGCTGTGGAATCCATTTGAAACAGCGCCTTTAAAGCTCCATCACAGTGATTTTAAATGTTTCACAACAGTTTCTCCACATTTTCCATGCCAACATTCAGCAAATCATAAAGATTTCACAACACACAATCAATTTTCAGGAAATTTTCTTGTTGATTTTACTATTTTCCTGACAGTTTGGGTCTTCTGAGGAATTTTGACTTTCTGTGAATTGTCAGTCTTCCATTACACGGCAATGTGACATCACAAGGATCAAACATGCAATCCTGTCTGAGAAATATGATCTGGCAAGACGTGTTACTGCTGTTCATCCAGACAAGACTGAGGATTTAAACTCCTCAGCTGCAGGTCAGAGGTCAGAGGGTCAAACAGGTGAGGTGACCCGCGCCTCACGTCGTGTTTGGAAACAACACCACAGAAGAAGTGAATCCAGTTAAATAATCAACATTTATTCAGACATTTCAGATTTGAAAACAAATAAAGATACAACTTCTCCTTCACAAAGCTGCAACACGTTCATTTTGTGATTTCCAACATAAAAACATGAAGCGGCTGCTTCTCTAAAGTGTTCGGCGTCAGACGGCGAGCTGCTGGGACGCCGGCTGCTGATTGGACAGGAGGCGGGCTGCCAGCTTCCTGGTTCAGATCAGAAGGAGAGGTTGATGAGCGGAGCCTCGACGTTCTCCTTCCTGTCCTCCGGACTCCATTTGATGAGGGGGGAGCTCAGGTCGATCAGCTACACACACACACACACACACACACACACACACACACACACACACACACACAGATAATGTTATTTCCAAACTGAATGAAAACGTCCAGACATTCAACAGCTTGAAATGTGTTGGAGGGTGGGTGTGTGTGTGTGTGTGTGTGTGTGTGTGTGTGTGTGTGTGTGTGGAGGGGGGGAGTCCATCATGGTAACAGTGGACTGATGGTACTGATCAACCAACAAGCAAAACATTACAGACTGTCCCTTTGATGCACCGAGCCTGGTGGCTGTGGTTTACACACACACACACACACACACACACACACACACACACACACACACACACACACACACACACACACACACACACACACACACACACACACACACAGCACTGCCAGGTGATGGCCGTGGCTTGATGACAGCAGGGTCCAGTGGACCAATCAGAGTGTGTGTGAGTGTGTCTGACCTGCAGAGCCCCGCCCCCCCCGCAGGGCCTGGCGGTGCGGATCAGCTCAGGTGTGTTTCTCAGGTCGATGAGCAGCTTCTCCTGCGGCTGCAGAGTCGGAGCAGGGAGATCCAGCAGCAGCACCTGCAGGACAGGAGACAACAACCTCACCTGGCTGACATTCATTCACTTTCTAGATCACAACACAGAGCAGCAGCACGCTGTGTTGGAGTGGCGCCCCCCTGTGGACGGACAGGTGCTGCCTGAGCTGTGAGGCCTTCTGTCTGACATTTAGAGCAAATCTGTGGAAGAGCCGCTCACCTGAGGCGACGCATCAGGATGAAAACAGGATACACACTTTCACACGCTCACGTTTTACTGATTTAAATGTTTATGATAATAATTATAATAAGGAGAACAATAATAAGAATAAGAATATTGAATCATTTTCAAGATCAAAACCAGTCAATTCCTAGAATTTAAAATCTTGTAACTGAAGCATCCTGATACTTATTTTGTTTCAAAATGGAACAGGAAGTGACTTCCTGCAGACATGTACCTCAATGACGTCCTGTTTCTGGGCGTCCTGTGCCCGTGGCTCCGCCCCCTCAACAGAGCAGACGTCCTGTGCCTGAGGCTCCGCCCCCTCAGCAGACTGCAGTTCTATCAGGTCGGTGGCGGGCTCGGGACTGTCCTGTCTGAAGCTCCGCCCTGCGTCCGGAGAGGCGGCTGGGGCCGGAGGCTCCGCCTCCTCTAGGCTGAACGGCTGGACGGCAACAGGCAGCAAGCTGTGGAGAAACAGTGTCACTGTTAGCCACACCCACACAGGTCACATGACCTGACGCAGCACAGAGATGCTTCATGAGGCGCTGCTGCTTCTTCAGAAGTGGAAACCCTGAGTCATGATGCTGATTTGTGCCAGCAGAGACTCAGTTCTTCCAAACGAGCTCCTGTAACACCTGAAAACATCAGGAGTGATGATCACCTGATGAAGGAGGGCCTGCGGCCTGAGCAGGAGCTGATGCTGGGTTGCCATGGAAACACACTTGGTGGGTGTGTTCATACTGCAGGTGCTTTAACACCAGCCACCTGCTCGCTCTCATGTCAAACACAAACTGTTCACACACAGCAGACAGGTTTGGTGCCCGGGGCCTCACCCGGGGCCACACCCGGGGCCTCACCTGGGGCCACACCCGGGGCCTCACCCGGGGCCACACCCGGGGCCTCACCCGGGGCCTCACGTTGCCAGGTTTGGTGGTTTTCTTCTAATCCAGCATGAGTTAAAAAACAAGTTTGACTTTGACTGAAGTGTTAAATGGGTCAAACTGTCTGTAAATCAGCTGGTTCACCTGCTGGTTCACCTGCCTTGAGCTGATGTGGCATCACAGGCCACAGAGCTCCCTGACACATCACCTGACCTCACATCAGGTGTGTCTGCACACAGCAGCACCTCTGGGCCCTGATGCCTCACGTGATCTGATCCAGGATCTGTCTCGTTATAACACAGAAGCCTCGTCACCTGATGCGGGTGGGTGTCCGGGCGGAGCTGGGGGCGGGGCCGGCTCGGACGGGCCGGGCCAGGCTGCCGGGCGTCCTGGTCGGGATGCAGGACGTCCTGCGGCTGAGCGGGGTGGGCAGGGCCGAGGCGCGGCGGGCCTTACACTGCAGAGACCTGCTGCCACCAGCAGGGGGCGTCACCTGGTCCGCCGCCTGCACGGCCGACCGCAGAGGACTGAGGGGGGACAGGGAGGGGTCAGTCAGGATGAGGTTCACACACACACACACACACACACACACACACACACACACACACACACACACACACACACACACACACACACACACCTGCTGGCTGCCATCAGTCTCTTGGGCTTCAGGCTCCGGGCTGCATCTGGAGAGGAAACTGAGACAGGAAGCTGATCAGAAACACAATCAATAGATCAATAGCAGGTTCAAACATGTATGTGTGTGTGTGTGTGTGTGTGTGTGTGTGTGCGTGTGTGCGTGTGTGTGTGTGTGTGATCTGTGACAGGTTAGTGGGCCTCACCTGCTCTGATTGGCCCACTGGGCGTCGGGGCGACCGGCACTTTGGGTTTGTTGTTGCTGTGCAGGCGGGCTGAGCTGGCAGAGCAGGGCATGCTGGGTAGGGAGCCGCTCCTCTGCGTGGCGGTCTTGGCGGGGGTGTGGAGCGCCGGCGCCGGGTGTGGCAGCCCGGTTCTGCTCGGCTTCAGCGGCGTGGAGCGGCCAACCTCCGACGGTTTCCTGGCCTGGACGGAGAGCGAGCGCCGCCCCGCTGCAGCGCCGCCGCTGCCGGCCGGACGCTCTGCCGGCGGGAGGCGGGGTTTGGCCACACCTGCGCCGGGATTGGCCGGTCTGCCGAGGCTGCTGGGAGCTTTGGCGGCAGGAGGCGGGACACTGGTGTTCAGAGACGAGTTGAGTTTTCCTGAAGAGACACAGAACGCCCCACTGTGAGTACAAAGCATTATGGGTAAAAAGCGGCACCTGGTTAGTAACTTCTGGAACCTCTTCAGTCTTTTCTGAATCGTTAAAGGTTCAGTTCACACAAAATACAAAAAATCATAAGTGCATAAATAAATCTGCCCATTCAGATGGTTTCTGGATCATTTGTGTCAGTCTGACCCGGTGAGCACATAGTTCCAGTACACACACACACACACACACACACACACACACACACACACACACACACACACACACACACACACACACACACACACACACACACACTTTTGGGGAAGTGGAGACATGTTGTTTGTATTTTGGGTGAACTGTTCCTTTTGACTGTGTTCAGACTGCAGGCGAATCAGAGGGTGTGTGTGTGTGTGTGTGTGTGTGTGTGTGTGAGACCTTTGGCAGCAGGAGAACAGGACAGGCTGGAGTTGAAGCTGGACACTGAGGAGGAGGAGGAGGACGTCTTCCTCCTGTCTGACGCTCTCTTGCTCTGAGGGGGCGGGGCTTTGACAGCTGGAGGGTTCCGAAGGCGGCTCTGTTTAAAAAAAAAAAAGAGAAAAAGTAAACAAATTAATAAATACTATATTAAAAAAACAAAAACAAACAAACAAAAAAAAAAAACAGAATTCACACACACACCTGGAAACAGAGCATAGACATGGCAACAACAGAACCAGCACGACATAGAAAACAAGGAGTGTGTGTGTGTGTGTGTGTGTGTGTAACCATGAAAATGGCAAGCAGAGGGCGGGGCACCTTGGTGGGCGGAGCCAGCGCTCGCCTGCCCGGCAGGCTGGAGTTGAGGGAGGAGTCGCTGACGTCAGAGGCCACGCTGGCAGAGTCGGACAGCAGGTCGTCACAGGACGCCGCCCTGCTGGCCGGACGGGGCGGAGCCACCTGCAACACAAACCAGGTACGTCACGTCAAGCTAACAGAAACAAAAAAGCTCTGAACAACTTGATGCATTACACAGCGCTGCAGGGATGGAAGCCCAGAGGGACATTCTCCTGGTGACTGTGGGGGAAGATCTGACTGAGGATGACATCACTTTAAATGGATCAATAATAACAGGGGCTACAAAAGACTGTGGACACACTGCCTCTGCTTCAGCGCTCAGACGCAGGAGGAGACCTCCAGCCCGGGTCAGACCTCCGGCCCGGGTCAGACCTCCGGCCCGGGTCAGGCCTCCGGCCCGGGTCAGGCCTCCGGCCCGGGTCAGACCTCCGGCCCGGGTCAGACCTCCGGCCCGGGTCAGACCTCCGGCCCGGATCAGACCTCCGGCCCGGGTCAGAGGTTCTGTGGAAGCTGGAGCTCCTGACCACACTGAGCCGACCTTTGCTGCTCATTTTAGGACGAGAGGAAACATTTGAGGAGACGGATCTGCTCTCTGCTGTGTTTCTGCTCCTCCTGTGAGCTGAACTGTCACTGAGACCAGACTTACCAACCACTGCTTAGGAAATGGAATAAAAGGGTTTTTTTTTTTTTTTAACCACCGTGTTTTAAGCTTTAAGTTGAATAAAAGTTGCCATATGATTGAAGAAAAACAATCATCTATGTCTGATCTCTCATCATGTTTACCACATACATCATGTGCTTTTACCTCTTCAGATGATGAGCATTGGCTACACTTAAATAATACCTTGGAAGCCTTAATGAAGCACTGTCGTTTTAAATGGCTGAGGCTTAAATACAGGCTGATGCTGATTGGATAACACCTGTGACACGCCCACAACACGGAGGAAAACTACCTGTGAAGCATGTTGCTCTGTTACAAAACGTTACGACCAAACAGATCATTCAGTGAGACGACATCACACGTTACGTATCGTAACGCCACTGAATACACCCCTGATGTCACACACCTGCAGGGCACCAATCAGAGCGAGCGCTCATCACTGAGACGCCAACGACCAAACTTCCTCAAACACGTCAGATCATTGTTTGTTTACTCATGTAAACGAGCTGTGGTAGAACATTAATATGTAGATATATTCATATAAACATTAAGTACATAACAGCCTCATATCCATGTGTTTCTCTGATGTCACTGTGAGGTCACAGCCGGTCACCGGGCGTCGCCGTGAGCACAGTGACGTCATGACAAACACAGGACTTGGCAGCTGGGTCGTTGTGATGTCACAGCACGCTGTTGTGCAGGTGAGGTCAGAGGTCAGGGGGGCGTGGTCTCACCTTGCTGGGCGGCTGCCTGCAGCTCCTCTCTGATGTTGCTCGGCTTTTGGAAGAGGAAGTGGGCGGAGCCGCGGGCCTGCTGGGCAGCACGGTGCCTACGCTCAGCCCCGCCCTCTCTCTCAGCAGCGAGTTGGCCGGCAGCCTGGCGCCCCTCACAGGACTGGAGGTGCTGAGGCGGGGCTTGGTGCCCGGGGCGGCGGCGGCGGCCTTCAGCAGGCGCTGCTGGATGGCGGGCGGCAGCTGCTTCATGGGACTGTCCTGCACACAGAACGTCTCTCTCTTGATGGGGCTGAGGGCGCCGGCCGCCTGGCTGAGCATGCCCAGTTTGGCTTCGGCTTCCTGCACAAAGTCTTCAGTGTCCTTGTCAGCCGCCACGTTGCTCCGCAGCTGATTGGCCAGCTGCTCTGCCTCCTGGCTGATGGAGTCAAACTGCTCGCCGGGCAGCGGGCTCCAGCCCGGCTCACCTGCCGCCACCTGCCTCTCCACGCCCACAGACACGCAGCGCTCCCTGTGGCCAACAGGCCCCACAAACACCTCGTCCTCCTCCACCTCATCCTCTTTGGAGCTGCACACAAACAAACAAAAGTGACATCACTGACAACAACAACAACAAGCTGTTTCCTCCCTAAATGGACATGAGAAAAAAAACAATAAATAAATAAACTACAACTGGTGTATTATAAATTAACAAAATTTAATTAACTATTTTTATTTAACTTTTGTACACAAACATTACAGGGCCCGAGGTTACCTGGCAGGTGAGAGGGAAACGTCAAAGTCAAACTTCTCATCAGCCAGAGAGAAATATTCTGCTGGGAAACACACGACACACATTTAGAATCATTATTACCAGAGCTGCACGATGCAGGGGAAATTCACACTGTGATTATTTTGACAATTAATTGTGTATGTATGTATGTGTGTGTGTGTGTGTGTGTGTATGTGTGTGTGTTACCTGTGTGAGCCTGCAGCTCCATCCTGCTGTCTGTCTGTCTGTCTGTCTGTCTGAGGTCAACAGGTCACACACTGACGAACCACCTCGGTGATTTTAACAACGAGCCCTGAGCTGCTGGCCGGTCAGACGGATCAAACTGAATCTAAATTAAATCTGTAAACTTTCAAACTAACCGCGGACCTGTTTGTTATGACCTGAGCTCCAGTTAGCAGTCAGTTAGCTCGCAGGCTAGCTGGCGTTAGCATGCTGCTGAGCGAGCGGCGCCGTTAAACCGCAGGGTTAGCGTTAGCAGACCTCAGATCAGCTTTAAAACAGGCGGAGAGCTGATTTAAACGAGCTGAAGTGAAACAAGCGAGGCGCCGGTAGGAGAAGCTCCGCAGAAACAAACAGGTGAGGCCGCCTCGTCTCCCGGAGCGGCTGCTCTTCTGTCCGCAGCCCCGGGACCAAACCCAGTTCAAATCTGATGCGCTCGGGATCACGTGATACAGATCCGCTCTCTCATTGGTCAAAAGTTGTATCGCGGAAACGCCCGTGGGATTGTGGGGGTTGTAGTCAAACATCGGACGAGTCGTCTTCCTCTTTTTCCTTTATTAGAATAAAGTCACGTCCAGAAGCTGACGTGAGGTGCACGTTACATCTACTTCTCATCCAAAGAACGCTGCAATACTCTTCAGTATAAAATTATAAAATCAATTACCATCAATACAATTAAAAATTTGCGAAGGGAAAGAAATCAATTCCAATGTGAGTGGTTTTGCCAATATGTAATTTCTGAATTTTAAAATTTCAATAGCAGTCAAATACATATTAAAATCTGAGTCTTTAAAAATGTAAAAGAGGGTCATTTTGAAAGAGCTGTGTTCCTGTTACAGGCAGAAAATAATGAGGAGGTTAAAATAGTGTTTACCTGAAGTTCAGGTGCCAGCTCTGTTTCTGTCTCTCAAGCAGTTTCATCCTGATTTATCCAAAGATTTAAACCAGTGGATGTGTCAGTCAGGATCATAAGGCTACAGGGGTTCTCAAAGTGGGCTGCGGGGGCCACCAGGGGTCCCTGAGGGGCTTTGAGGGGCTTCTCAGTTTAATTTAATTCATTAGAACCTGTTAGATGCAGAACATACATGTTTTCTACATTGACACTGCATCTTCATACTTGGACACAGTCTCAGTGCCATAGCATCAGGGACTTTACTATTTAAGAGGGTTATAGATTTTTGAAACATGTAAAGTGAGAACTAGTTTTAAAACATGTAAAATAATTAGGGATTATAAATTAGAGTAAATTTTCTTTCATATGTCTTTCTGCTGTGATGCTGGTGGCTTATCTGATGTGGGAAATTTGTGTGATGGATCAGTGTGAACAGGGATGATAATATTTTGTTGTAAATTCGCACAAAGTGTCAAGTATTGTTCCTTATAATGTATGACCAAAAATAAACTACACATTCATTCATCAATTTACAATACCCCGAAGTGCAATACACACACACACACACACACACACACTTATAATAGAGAGAGACTTGTTTCAGCTGCTAAGAATCTGTATTTTCTACCATGACTGTCCATATCATATTTTTAATATATTCATAACTGCTGTACACACTGCAGCTCCCCATCACTGCTAATAACTTGTGCCGTTTTTGATATCTTGTTTTTTAGGTTACAGAAAACACATATTTCTACATAGATTTTTTTGTATTTCATATATTAACTTATACATCCAGCACCTTAAGTAGGTCCTTAGTTTAACTCTTATTTTTTTTGTTTCTTTTTAACAATTTTCAATGTAGTTAGCTTGAACTCTTTCAGTTTTTTTATGACAATGATGTGTGAATGCTGCATCAGGAGGACTGCTGCTCAACTTCACTGTAGCTTGTGCAATGACAATAACGAAATCTTGAATCTTGCTATTTTTTAAGTTTTTATTGGAAGTTTTTGTGGTGGGCCGGGATTTGAACAAATTAATCAGCCAATCAATCAAACAATCAAATTAAATAAATGAACTTAAGACAACAAGAAAATCAGAATTAAATAAAAACTGAAAAAGGGCCTCAGATGCTCTGTCAGTCACTGTGATTCAGGTCAATATGTGTACAAAATCAATGAAATGAATCTTATCAATCAAATTTATTTATTCCCATACCAATAAAATAGACAATAACTTGTATATCAGAAAATCACAAATCAGAATTACACATGTGAAAAAAATAAATAATACAAAAAACTAAACATAAATAGTACAGTAAACCAATTCCATGCTAAACAAATTAGCATGCAACAAGAACACAGGTTTTCATTCTGGATTGCAGCTGAAGCCCCTCCCACCAAGCCACATGTGGGCGTGACTGTTGGGTGTGTGGGTGTGGCCTCACCCTAACATGGTCATGCCCCGCCCACAGGCTAATCTGTGCATATGTCCTTAAAAGCACTGATGCTGTTTTCCTCTTAAATTATTAAGCTCCTTCAGCAGCTTTAAGCCAAGAGGAAGATTAGGGAGGCTATTCTCTGCCTCTGTGTGTGTGTGTGTGTGTGTGTGTGTGTGTGTGTGCGCGTGTGTGTGTGAGTGAGTATGTGTGTGTGTGTGTGAGTGTGTGTGTGAGTGTGTGTGTGAGTGTGTGAGAGTGTGTGTGTATGCATGCAGTAAAGTGTAATCCTCCTCCATCTTTGTGCACATGACCATGCATGTATATGTGTACGGAATGTGTTAATGTGTATGTGTGTGTGTGTGTGTGTGTGTGTGTGTGTGTGTGTTTACATACAGACAGTAAACTGAACCAGCTGATCATCAGGCCTCAGACAATCAGCTGTTTGATCATCTTCTCCCTGTCCAATCAGGCTGCTCCTTCACACTGGTCTGACGTGCACGCTGGTCTGATGTGCACGCTCGCTCATGCAGCTGGACTCAGCTGTTTTAAACATTCTGACAGAGTCATGCAGAGTGGGCGGGGCTATTTGCCCCAAGTTGTCATTAGTTTGGAACAGATTCATGTCACCTGACATGAATCTGTTCCAAACTAATGACAACTCTGTTGAAGTCAACTACAAGTCCCACAATGCAGTGCTTCAAGAAACAGCCAATCACAATTTCACATTCAAACTGTATAGTCCTTTTCACACTTGCATTTGTTAAGCCGGAGCTACAGTTAGAGTTACAGTTAGACAGTTACCGGAGGCTATGGTTATCCCAGGGCTACAGTTAGCGCCGATCCATAGTTAGCCTAGAGCTACAGTTATCCCTGATCTATAGTTAGCCCGGGGCTACAGTTATTCCTGATCTATAGTTAGCCCGGGGCTACAGTTATTCCTGATCTATAGTTAGCCCGGGGCTACAGTTAGCCCTGATCTACAGTTAGCCCGCGGCTACAGTTATCTCTGATCAATAGTTAGCCCGTGGCTACATTTAGCCCTGATCTATAGTTAGCCCGGGGCTACAGTTTTAGTTGATCTATACTTAGCCCAGGGCTATAGTTAGCCCTGGGCTGGCCTTCACACGCAGGGACCTCTCAAAATGTATGTCAAGCTCATGCTGTTTAATTTGAGTCCAGGGAGGGTCGTTCAGATTTGTTGATGAAGTTTCTTCAGTTTGTACTGTTATGTTAGTGACCTGGGACTTTGTGTTCCATGTTGCTAAAATTGTGTGTCATCCCATTATTATGGCATGACTCAAAAAATTAGTTCACTCATTCATTCATTCACTCATTCAGTGACAAATGTGTTATTGTTGTATCTTATTATGATAAAAAATTAAGCCCTCAATATTAAAGACAGGTATTGGGAGTAGAGAAATAAGTTGTAATACCTTCAAAATCATTGCACTTTGTTCTGCTGTAATCCATTGTGTCACAGTGATATGACTGCAAAACTAGGAGAAATTATTGTTAAAATTGTAATAAGAACAATAATAATACCAATATAAAAACAGACAAACATGCATTGGTCACGATTTTTTTAAATTCTACATGTTAAATTATTCTCTGTACATGATGAATATATTTTGAGTAGTTTTTTGAGAGAAATATAAAGTTTTAAAAAAAGGACATTCAATTCCAATACAGAAAAAAAATATATTAACTATAATGATTTTTTAAACCTTTTTATTCTATATGGAGAGTGTTTTATACATAAATGCAAATGATCCGGTAATCCAGAAGAAGAATCCACATCTGAAAAAATAATGACTGTGCTGAAGAACAGGAAAAAAAAACACCCACAGACAGTTCACGAATGTACGTAACTTTGGCCCCGCCCACAGCCCGGAGCCGCTCTGGCCCCGCCCACCGCTGCGTTGCTGCGGTAACCTTGGTTCAATCCCTCTGATCCCGGTGGGAACGGAGCCTCACACGGACCGACCACAGACCGTAAACCGACCGAGGTAAGTCAGCACAAAGTTCACTGTTAGCTCAGCTGACGGTGTACTTTGCTTTAAATGTCCCGTTAAGCGGAGAAATGCGTGTGTTTCTGCGCTGTCCCTCCTGTTTCATGCGAGCTTCTAATATTGTTAACTTCCCGCTGCTAGCTAAAGAGACGGCAGAGTGTTTGGCGAGTTAACGGCCAGCTGGCGTTTGGCGCGCTTACAGATATTTAAATCCAGATAACATCAGGTACATGTTCAGTAACTTGGCAATAACTGCCGTTATTTGTAATTACATGAGATGTTAGCCTGTCTGGGTAATCGCGGCCAGTCCACAATATAATGTGAAGTGACCTGTGAGGTCGTCGCCTGTCTCTCAGGTTGGACCGACTCGGGCCTCAGGCTCGTGGCGCCGCTGAGTGTCTGCGCGCGCCGCTGAGTGTCTGCGCGCGCCGTGCGCAGCGAGCAGCGTCACTGCTGATGACGTTACTGAACGGACAATGTTTAGAGGTGTTAGTAGTAGTGGGTTAGCTGTAATAGCTACTTGACTTCAGTCACTCCAGCGACCACCGTTGCTGTTATTGCAACTTTTTAAACTGCCTTAAATAAATTATTACTTTATATTATACCTACCTATCTTTTTATTATATGTGGAGAGTGTTATGCACATAAATGCAAATGATCCGGTAAATCCAGAATACACATCTGAAATGGACCTACATTTCAAAAATAATGACTGTGCTGAAGAACAGAAAAAAGAAAAAAAAAAACACCCACAGTCAGTGGCGGTTCTGCCTATGTTGGCGCCCTAGGCCAAAGTACTCCCTTGCGTCCTTCTATGTTACCGCTTGTTACCGCTCCCACGCCCCCACGCCCCGTGCGCCAACAGTTTCCCAGACCGTCACAACCGCTGCCGGCGCCCCTCCAGAGCCGGCCATGCTGTGCACGGCACCTTTTTTAGCACGCAGGGGCGCCTGCAGCTGCATTCATAACTGAAAACCGCTTTGAGGCGCAGATGTTTTTTTTTTAACTGCTTGTGCCGCCCCCACGTGCCATAAAAAAACAAACAAACAAACAAGCCCGGCGGCTGCCCACTTCACCCACATCAAAAACCGCTGCTGCTCACAGTTCACGAATGTACGTAACTTTGGCCCCGCCCGGAGCCGCTCTGGCCCGGAGCCGCTCTGGCCCCGCCCACCGCCGCGTTGCTGCGGTAACCTTGGTTCAATCCCTCTGATCCCGGTGGGAACGGAGCCTCACACGGACCGACCACAGACCGTAAACCGACCGAGGTAAGTCAGCACAAAGTTCACTGTTAGCTCAGCTGACGGTGTCCTTTGCTTTAAATGTCCCGTTAAGCGGAGAAATGCGTGTGTTTCTGCGCTGTCCCTCCTGTTTCATGCGAGCTTCTAATATTGTTAACTTCCCGCTGCTAGCTAAAGAGACGGCAGAGTGTTTGGCGAGTTAACGGCTAGCTGGCGTTTGGCGCGCTTACAGATATTTAAATCCAGATAACATCAGGTACATGTTCAGTAACTTGGCAATAACTGCCGTTATTTGTAATTACATGAGATGTTAGCCTGTCTGGGTAATCGCGGCCAATCCACAATATAATGTGAAGTGACCTGTGAGGTCGTCGCCTGTCTCTCAGGGTTGGGGTTAGACTCGGACCTCAGGCTCGTGGCGCCGCTGAGTGTCTGAGCGCGCCGTGCGGAGCGGAGCGAGCAGCGTCACTGCTGATGACGTTAATGAACGGAAAATATTTACAGGTGTTAGTAGTAGTGGGTTAGCTGTAATAGCTACTTGACTTCAGTAACTCCAGCGACCACCGTTGCTGTTATTGCAACTTTTTAAACTGCCTTAAATAAATTATTATTTCATATTATACCTCCGTCAGTGCTATTACCTCCGTGTAGTGGTAATAGCAGCAGCAGTAGTAGTGGTGGTGGTAGTAGTGGCAGCAATAGTAGTACTAGCAGTCTTAGTAGTGGTAGTTGTTGTAGTAGCAGTAGTAGTGGTGGCAGTAGTTGTAGTAGTGGTAGTAGTTCTAGATGTGGTAATAGTTGCAGCAGTAGTAGTATTAGTAGCTGTAATAGTACTAGTAGTACTTGTGGTAATAGTTGTAGTAGTATTAGTATTATTAATAGAAGTTGTAGCAGCAGCAGCAGTAGTGGTAGTTGAAGACTGTTGAAAGTGAAGAAGCTGTAGCAGCCAACCAGATGAGCAGGATTTTGAATGCTGAATGGCTGGGCTGTGATACCCCATTGTTTTTTAGTTGACCATAAACTCTGCATCACTGCCCTCTGGTGGTGAGAGCTGAACATTGGCGGTGGCTGAGACCCACCTGTAGCTAGGCTCAGTTCAGTTTACCTGTGCAGGTAACAGTGCAGCCCTGTTGTGTTCCCCCAGCCCCACTGCAACCAACCCTTACAGCCCATCTGCCCCCAGCACTCCCAGCCATGCTGCCTCTAGCCTTCCCAGCCCTGCTCCCCCCAACCCCACTGCCCACAGCCCTGCTTCCCCCTGCCCTCCCAGCCCCAATGCCCTCAAACTCACTGCCCGCAGCTCTCCTAGCTCTGCCAGCTCTTCTGCCCCCAGTCCTCACAGTTCTGTTGCTCCAGCCCTGCTGCTCCCATCTCTGTTGCCCCCAGCCCTGCTGCTCCTAGCTGTGTCACCCCCAGCCCTGCTGCTCCTAGCTGTGTCACCCCCAGCCCTGCTGCTCCTGGCTCTGTTGCCCCCTGCCCTGCTGCTCCTAGCTCTGTTGCCCCCTGTCCTGCTGCCCCCAGCCCCGCTGCCTTCAGCCTTCCCAGCCCTGCTGCCCCTGAGGGGCTGAGCCGGCCACCTGTTCAGCCCCTCCCCCTGCTCTGTGGTGCTGATCCGCTCACATTCATCTGATGAATTGTGTTTATAAGAGACAGGAGCAGAGCAGGCAGACAGGCTGAATGGAGGTTTGGTTTTCCCAGCATGCTCCTGCCCCGGCCGGGTGCGGCGGTGCAGCGTGTTGGCGCTCACCGATGCCACAGATTGTCTAATTAGATTAAGCAAGGCTTTCCTGAGATAATCATTTAGCCAGCCCGTTTTTCCTCTATGAAGCCGCTGTCGTCGAGTGTGAGCACGCCTGAAGGTCAAGCCATTTTTGTGAAGAAGAAGTAGAAGAGCGTTTTGGGAGGAAGTATGAAAGCGAGTCTGCAGCGTGGCTGGTGAGGAGCAGCTCCAGGGTTATGGGCTGTTTGTTTCCTGTGAGAGGACGACCGCTAATACCTGCTGTTACTGAGGCCCGGCCATGGGGGAGGACTCTGTAAGTCTGACTTACTGTTTATATCCCAGCAGCAAGAACCAGTATCATCAATAACTGTAAGACCTGCTTTCCATCCAACACTGAGGGGGCACGGGGCCCAGAGAGCATTGTTTAAATTTATCCAGCTGGGTAAACAGTATGTGTTTGTACTTGTAAATATTGAGCTGTGTGGAAACATGGCAGTCAGACCAGATCAGGTCCATGATGCATCATGGTGCCAAATCACAGCCAGGCTGCTGGTGTGGATCATGTGTTACTGCTGGCCATGGGTTTTACTGGCTTTTACTGGCTTTTACTGGCTTCATAGTTGATGCTGTCACTTCAGTGTTGTTAGTGCCTGGCATTAAGGATGAGGCTGCTAAAGTAAATTCCATGGATAATTAGAGACCTAAAGCCCTGGCCAGTGTTCTCTGTAAAGTGCTGGATAGAGCCTTGCCTTAGTTCTCACAGTCACACTGCTAGAACATGTGGTTTTGTAAAAAAAAAAAAAAAAAAACACAAAAAAACACAACAACAAAAAAACAAGAACAAGAATCTGAACTCAATTTTCAGTCGCAGAAGGTCAGGTAGGCACGTCCTGTCCGGTTACAGTTTCCTGTTTTTAGGATGTTAGTTCCTGTTTCAGACCCGCGAGCGTTTAAATCTGTTCCCCAACAGGCCTAACCCGAACTCCTCATCAGTTTCCCTCTAGGACACTGAACATGTACAAGTCACATGTCACCTGCTTGTTATCTTTATTATATCCTCATAATGTCGCTGGAATTATGTCCTGGGGCGTGTGTGTGTTTGGGAGGTGTTCAGGAAAGCTCTGCTGTCTACCCAGTAAACACTGTTGTTTTCTGTCTTTTCTGCAACCTTTATCAACCACGGTCTTAACGAGGTGTTAACTGTGTGTTCAGTAATTAGCAGCAGGATCAGACTGCAGAGCACCAACATGACCAGCAACTCTTTCCGTGGCTCCAAACATGGCCGCCGTGCCGAGGCCAACCATGAGGTGGAGTTCAGCTGTTCCGTCAAGGAACTGCGCTCCCTCATGGAGCTGCAGGGCCTGGAGGGCGTGGCCAGGATCCAGGAGAGCTACGGAGACGTCAACGGGCTCTGCGCCAGGCTCAGGACATCACCTGTCGACGGTACAAACACACTCACTGTGTCACACACATGCACTGTCAACACACTGTCACACACACACACACACACACACACACACACACACTGTGTCACACACGCTCACTGTGTACACACATGCACTGTCAACACACTGTCTCACACACACACACACACACACACACACACACACACTGTGTCACACACGCTCACTGTGTACACACATGCACTGTCAACACACTGTCTCACACACACACACACACACACACACACACACACACTGTGTCACACACGCTCACTGTGTACACACACTTGCTGTGTTAGACACACTCATGATGTCAGATACACTTCATAGACAGCACAGTTTAAAAATGAACACGCTACCACACAGTGTCTGACCCAGTCAGCCTCAGGGATTATTAAGGTCCTTAAAAAGTCTTAAAATGTCTTTAATTCAGAACTCTTATTTTTTAAATATAGCTGATTATACCAATAGCTTCTAATATAGCTGAACAGTGTGAAGTCTGTGACGGCCACACCCAGCAGAGCTCGATGGCTTCAGCAAGATGTGTTGCTTGTTGTTCTGAGATGAGATCATGAAGCCCCTCATGTATCTGTAAGAAAACACTCAAATGAGGCACATGGGTGTAAAGGCATCAGAGTGGAACATGAAATCAGAAAAACAGAGAGCTACTGAGAAGGCTGTGTATCTGGCTCAGGTTAAGATGAGGGGAAACACAGTGTGTTTTCAGAAACTCACTGAAATGGGCATTTGTGTTCAGGATGATGGGCTGTCAGGCCAGTGGCATGACACATATAGCTACACCCACCTGCAATATTGTTCCATGTTGATTTTGTTTGTCCTTCATACTGTGGCCATTATGGTCATGAAATAGATCCAAAATTGCTGACTGGTCATTGTTGAATTTAAATTGGAGCCTGCAGAAACCCTGCTCTTGTTAGCCTCTTGCTGACACAGGTTAGCTAACACGGGTTAGCCCCATGCTAACCCTTACAGCACCCTAACAAAGTTTAGCTAACACAGGTTAGCATGATGATCACAGCCATTCATGTATGAGCTCACCTGCTGCTGGATCTTAGACACACAGACACAGGTTGACCTCTGACCTCTGTGACCCTGCAGCTGGTCAGGTCAAAATGTCACCTGACAGGTGAAACCCTGAGGCTCATCACCACAACTCCACAACACATCCTGACTCACCTGGCTCACCATCATGTGTTAATCATGAATTGATCACTGTGATGTATCTATCAGTGGGGCAGAGAGATCCATTATCTCATGGAGCAGATGGAGCTTTGTTAACATCTGGTTATCATTCGGTTTTACCCACTCTCTGCTATTCACATGATTATAATTATACAGAGTCATTAATAATAATAACTATACAGGGTCATTAATAATAACAACTTTACTGGGTCATTAATGATGATAATAACTATACATGGTCATTATTAATAATATCTGTACTGGGACTCTCTATAGTTATTATTAATGACCCTGTAGAGTTATAGTTAATGTGTCTCTGCTGCGTTTGGGACGTCCCGAACAGTGACTCAGTCAGTCTGAGGAGGACGTCCTGGTCCTCCCTTGAAAACCAACATGTACATCAACTATCAGCTTTCTAACCACAGCATCAGCATCATCAACTAGACAAGAAGTTACCTCACTACTGTGGAGGACAGAAAAGTTCAGAAATCTAAATTTAGCCCAAAAGTTGTGTGTGTGTGTGTGTGTGTGTGTGTGTGTGTGTGTGTGTGTGTGTGTGTGTGTGCATGAGCTGCTGTGAACATCAAAGTAATACAATAAGAGCTGAAACATCAGGATGTCAGACAGCAAGGCATGCTGGGAGGTGGTCAGTTTGAGGCTGTGTGTGTGGCTCAGCAGAGCGACAGGTGGGCGAGTGATTTACCTCGGTAATCCCACTCACCTCAGAGTGCCCGGCATGCTGCTTCATGCTCGCGGGCAAGACTTATCCCGCACGCTTTAACAACATTTTCTGCTCTTTCATTTTGTTAAGGAGTATGTTTTTAAAGCCCATTGGCTGAGTGAGACACAATATGGCCGCTGGTGTGCAGTGATAGGTGGAGGCAGGGCCCTCAGGTGGAGGCTTAGCGTGTCAGAAGGAATAACGTTGCTTAGAGGATTTGGAGGGAATAAGCGCAGTGGGTCAGCCATGAGCTGCTGTTAGCAGGTTAGCATTAGCATGTTATCTGTGCTGGGGAACAGACACAGAAACGTGTGACATCACTCAGTACCAGTGATGTTGAACAGTTGTCAATGAGTCCTTTGGTCATTTGAGTGGGTTCCAGGGAAATTTAGTGGGTCCCCAATAAAATTTGTGTTTTTTGCCAAATTGTAATGTTAAACCTGAGTAGTTTTTTTGTGTACTTGTACTTTTGAGTATTTTTTTCAGTCAGCAGTTTAACTTAAAAACATTTTTCCTTGAGTATTGTACTTCACTACATTTTAAATCACAGAGAACTGTGGAATAAGTGTAGAAAAAAGGGAATAATATCAGTGAGTTGGCCTGAGGATGAGACCCATGTAGACTTGAACACCTAGAGAGTCCTCACTTCATTCAACCCTTGGCTGTTTTGCACAAGGCACCTTTAAAAGAATATAATTTGAAGTATGTTCTTTCATCCTTATATAACTGTATGGAAAACACACCTAACACAGTTAGTGTTCTGAAAAAGTAACTCAGAAACTTTTGCTCTCAGTACATCTTAAATGAGATTGTATTGTTACGGAGTTGTATTTTTAGTGGAGTAGTTTTTTACAGAAGTATTTCTATTTCTACTGCAGTAAAATATCATCAAAGTAACAGAACTTCACCACTGGTGGTGTAAATGTAAATCTGAAAACTTTATTCAGAAAACATTGTCACTCTGCTAACCTGCTCTGACTGTATCTGTTTGGCTGCTTTTGTCAGCGTGGGAATTATCTTTGATTTTAACAATTAAATGGGTGTTTGGATGCATTTGTTGTGTAACTCCAGAATGGCCTTTTGTGCTTTCTTAAGTTCAGTGGCAGCTGCAGCCTTGTTGACTTAGTCACTCTGTTTTGAATCAGCCACCTTCACTGAATCATCCAGTCCCATTCAGTGAAGGAGAGAAAAAGCACTACTTCAGCATTATCAGGGTAAAAAAAGGTGGGTCACCCAGACTGCATCAGGGACGCAGAACGCATACTATTCAACATCACTACAGTACCAACACCACAGGGTTATGGGTTTAAACTGTGAGACACTCACAGCTTTGTTGGAGGTTAGTATCACAGAACATCAGTGATTTCATGATTTGATTAATCAAGACTATTGGATTAATCAGGATTCAGTTTGTGATTCTACCATTCAACAGGGCTGTATAATATGATATTTGTGGTGGGATGAGAGAAAATTGTCTATTGGTGCTGGTGTGGTTTGGTTAAGAAAGGTGACAGTGAGCGGGAGGCGAGCACGGGACAAATGGGGTGAACAGGGGGCCCCGCAGGAGGTGAGCGGGGGGTGAACAGGGGGCGGGGCTTTGCAGAGTTGCGCTGCAGATGAGTTCCCACATCAGACTCCAACACAGCAAACCTCCTCTGCCTGTGACAGGAACCAGGAGAGACAGGACAGGATGAGACAAACCTCACTTCTGTTCAGTGTCTCTTCAAAATAAAAGACATAAACAAAGGGTCTATCATTTGTATTTAATTAACAGAATTATCACAAAGTTGTCAAAACACATTTACAGAAAATATCCTGTATCTTGAGGTATATCATTATCAAGATATGAAATGATCCATATCGTTTTTGTCCACATCGCACAGCCCTATCAATAAACAATTTGTGTCTCAAATGGAACAGCTTGTTTGGTTTGTAAAAGGACACGAAGAACATAAATACAAAGTGATGTTGGCTTTTTTTTCTTTCTTTTTTCCTTTGACCACTTCCTGTTCCCTCTGCACATCAGGATGAACTGTGCTTCATGTCAGTTATACAAGCACGGTTTTACATCATGACGGTGATGATATGACAGAAGCACCCAGGTCTGAGGTCAATCTGTAACAGGTGATCATGTTCTGGCTGAGCTCAGCAGCTCCATACATCTCCTGTTTTATGTCAGCTGAGGTCACCTGGAAGCCAAGGTCCAAAACTTACTCCATTTACCTGTCAGAAGCAGGTACATTTTGGGTTTGGCTAGTAAATAAGTTGGGGTCAGCAACCAGGTGGCTGATAAATAATGTGGAATCACAGCATAGGTCAGGTTAACATCTCTGTGTTTTATGTGAACCGGCGTGGTGACGTCAGCCAGTCAAATCAAAGCTACTCACTGCTATTCTACACCATGTCTGTCTGTGTTTCTGTTGTCAGAAGTGTGTGTGTTACATGTTTTTAGAGCTGAAACACGTGTTGTTATTAATGTTATTAAAGATGTCAGAAATGTTTGTGTTACATGTTATTAGAAATTTAACGTGTGTTATATGTTATTAGACATGTGGCAACACATTTCTGGTGTTCAGCCTCCAAACAGAAAACATGAAGAAGAGAAAGGTGTGGGCGCTCCTGTGCGAAGAGGAGCTCTGACATCCTGGATAAAACATGAAGCTGAAACAACAGCATGTAAATGAAACAGGATGGGATGCAGCTTACCTGCATCCAGGATCTCAGTTTACCTGCTGCTGGCAGATGAGCTAACAAAAAAAAAAATCATTTTTGACCCTGATGGAAGGTGTGGGTCTGACCTGCTGAAATGTAAAAGGATAGTTTACCAAAAAGGTCAAATTGCTCACTCTGAAGGTTGAGTCTACATAGCTCTCACTATTGATATATTAGGCCCTTGTGCCACAGTTTGTCTCAGTTAAGTCTCTACGATCCTCAGTTACGTACAGCTTTAACCCAGAGAGCGTGTTCAATTCTGGACCAATCAGCTGACAGCATCTGGGCTCTCTGGGTGTGGAAGCTTCTGTTATTCTGGTGGTGGTGCTGTGGTGGCAGGAGACCAAAACACAAGGGGGCAAGAAAGGTGTCACATGACCCCACCTGCTCATACTGAATATGGTGAATAACCTACTCTGTGTGTGTGTGTGTGTGTGTGTGTGTGTGTGTGTGTGTGTGTGTGTGTGTGTGTGTGTGTGTGTGTTGTGTGTGTGTGTGTGTGCGTGCGTGCGCGCAGGGCTGGACGGGAACTCTGAAGACATCAACAGAAGAAAACAAGAGTTTGGACGGAACGTCATACCTCCCAAAAAGCCAAAAACCTTCCTGCAGTTAGTATGGGAGGCCCTGCAGGACGTCACGCTCATCATCTTGGAGGTGGCAGCCTTGATCTCGCTCGGCCTGTCGTTTTACCACCCGCCCGATGCAGATAGAGAGAGTGAGTCAAATACATAGCCTCACACTGTTACAGTAGGACACAGATCCAGTGCTTTAACAGGAGAGACATGCACCGTATAATGACTGAGATATCTGAGGGCACACACTCATGCAGTACCCTCACAACCCTCACATGTGCAAATGTCATGGTATTTGATTTGGTATTGTGTCACTTAGGCCCAGTGTATTTAATAGCTAATGTATATATCTAATAGTATCATAGGAATGTTGTCTATCCTAGTCTGAAGCCCTGTTCAGACAGGTAAATTTTCTGTACCTCTGTAATGCAGCTGGCACAAAGCGTCTCTGGATTAAATCTCAGTAAAAACAGAGACAGAGTATCCACACACCGTCCTCACATCACAAATGTTCCATACATCTCATATACTTTCTGCTAGTTTACCCAACATGTCAAAGTTTACCCCGTGATTCATAAAACAGTTGATACAGGTGTGGAGATATAATCCTCCTTTAGCTTTGTAGATTATAATCCTGTTGCCTGCTACAGAAAATAATCTCAGTTGAAGCCTCTGACAAGCTGATCTTCTGAACGTCTTTTGATGGCCTGATTTTCTGTCTTCTATGTTCAGTTGGATAATATAACTTCAATGAGCACCTTCCAGGAAAAGTTATTTTTGTCAAGAAGTGGCACAATTTTGTACGAGAATTTTAATTTGCACAGGATCAGTACCAGCAGGAGTTGTTTTTCAGGATGTTTCACGGCAGGTAAAAGACTTGGGAGCACTGGTTACTGAACTGGAGAATTCAGATGGGACTACAATACGAGAGATGCTTAATTTTACATTACCCTGTAAAACTAAAGCTGTCCACATAGGGTTTTAGGTACCTTCTTTATTGTTCTGTGGCAGTGTCCTGTTAGATGTTCTGCAGAACAACATGTGTGTCTGTCCTAGTTTGTTTTAGCAGCTTCTACCTGTCTGTGTTGATGAAGTGTGCAGGGCAGTTGACCATCATTTCACACAGAAATTACTCCCTTAACCATCTCCCTCCTTGTTAATGTTCCTCCTCCTCGTCAGTGATCTCCCTCCTCATTAACTACCGGAGGAGATTTATTTCCTGGCATCCTGTTGAGTCAGGTGTCACTTCCTGTTTGTCTGCAGAAGGAACATTACATAACATTCCTCTGTTCTTCTCCAGACTGTGGGAGGGCGGCTGCGGGGGTGGAGGATGAGAACGAATCAGAGGCTGGCTGGATCGAAGGTGCAGCCATCCTGCTGTCGGTGGTGTGCGTGGTTCTGGTGACGGCCTTCAATGACTGGAGCAAAGAGAAGCAGTTCCGCGGGCTGCAGAGCCGCATCGAGCAGGAGCAGAAGTTCACTGTGGTGCGCGGCGGACAGGTCACCCAGATCGCCGTGTCCGAGATTGTGGTGGGAGACATCGCTCAAGTCAAATATGGTAAGGACTGAACAGTAGCAGGTTGCATCATGGGAACCTGACAGAACCTGAGCAGGTTCCATTATGCAGCCAACAGGTCCTGCGTGCATCACAGTGCTACACGGGAACGCTGATGAAACGCCCAGTCAGAACATCAGTGCCCAGCTGCAGGAAGCATCTTCACTGGGATAGTTTCTTGAGTAGTTTGATTCAGATTTCCTGAGAAAAAACATTATGTACAAACTGAACGTCAGTAAAGTATTGAGGAAACATCCTGAAGTAAATAAGGTTTTATCCTTTGATGCACCTTAAAGTTTCAGATGTCTCTCTTGACTCCAGAAACCCTCATCAGTTCATCAGCTTCAGTGTTTTCAACATTTAAACAGACCCTTACCTTCACCAAAACTAAACCAGCCTCCAGTCCAGCCTGAATCAAAAACAACTTCCTGTAGTTCATTAGTTGATTTTGATTCAGGGACCACAATAGAAATAAGCCAAGAGGCTTTATTGTGCTATCCCTGAAGATTTTTATTTATGTTGTAAATACAAATGGTCTAATAAAATCAATCAATCAATCAATTTAGTTGGCAGCTGCGTGGCATGAATCAGGAAGCCCTGAGGCTCAGACCAATGTCCTGCAGCCACAGTGACCTCCTCCTGTCCATGGCCACTCCAAATCCTGTTGAATTTCCTCATCAGGAGCCGGGCTAGGCACTGAACTCAGATACTTGTACGGCACCAATTGAATTATTTAAATACTACTGAGTATCGAAAGACTGAAATTTGGCACCAGATGTCATACCGAGCCAAATTTAAACACCTAAGGAGTAAATTCTATCAGGATCAATGAGCCAGTAAGCATGCAGCATGCCTGTACCAAGATCTGACAAAACTGGTGATTTGCTGTCTAACGTGACACTTTGTAGAGGCATGCAGGAAAAAACACCCAAAGACATTATAAAACTGATTTTATATTGAAATGTTATTAAATTGCAGTCGTTACAGGACCTGGTGTCAAAGAGAAGGTATTGGTATTGAATATTTCTGAATGATATGCAGCCCTTGTCAAGAGTTTTATTTTTATTGTGTTGCACATCTGACCATAAGTCACGAACACAGATTCAATAATTTAATCGTTTGATTTAGTTTCAACAGTAGAATATCACCAGGCTATGGAACTACAACCACACACAGACCCGAACTCCTGATCTGTGTGTGGTCAGTGTGTGATCAGCTCAGTGAGTGTGTGATCAGTCCAGTGAGTGTGTGATCAGTCCAGTGAGTGTGTGATCAGTCCAGTGAGTGTGTGATCAGTCCAGTGAGTGTGTGATCAGTCCAGTGAGTGTGTGATCAGTCCAGTGAGTGTGTGCGGGGCCAAGCTTATTGCAGATGTTAGAAGGTTCAGAGTTTCTGTTCCACTAAACTAGATCTTTGCTGTTTCCTGTTTTCTGACATGTTGTCCGCTGCTGTCTGCTCCTCTATATCAGCAGTTGGTGGAAGAGCTTTGAGCTGCATGAACTGTGTTGAAGAGAACACACGCTTCCAGCTGTCTGATGCTCTGTGTGTGTGTGTGTGTGTGTGTGTGTGTGTGTGTGTGTGTGTGTGTGTCCAGGTGACCTCCTACCTGCTGATGGTGTGCTGATTCAGGGGAATGATCTGAAGATAGATGAGAGTTCTCTGACAGGAGAGTCAGATCATGTGAAGAAGACCCTGGACAAAGACCCCATGCTGCTCTCAGGTCAGCTGTTACCTGCTCTCTGCATGGACTGTAAGGTGTCAACATTATTTTTCACAAATTCAAAGTGTTATCAGAGAGGCAGGACAGAGGATAACGTGCAGCCCAGGACTGAGCCGAACCCCGTTTTAACTGGGTGAAGATGGCTAAGTTAGCTGATGTTTTCCCGCTAACATGTTAGCTAATGTTTTTTTAGCAAACATGCCAGCTTTTGATTTCCTCGTAGTAGCAGAGTCAACATGATGGCAGCTAAAGAGGCACCTGCTCACCTTCTCACCTGTTTAGTCTCACCTCTTTACTTTCTCACCTGTTCACCCTGTCACCTTCTCACCTGTTCACCCTGTCACCTGTTATCCTGTTCACCCTGTCACCTGTTCACTGTCACCTGTTAACCTGTTCACCCTGTCACCTGTTCACTGTCACCTGTTAACTGTTCACCCTGTCACCTGTTAACCTGTTCACTTTGTCACCTGTTAACCTGTTCACTCTGTCACCTGTTAAACTGTTCACCCTGTCACCTGTTAACCTGTTCACTCTGTCACCTGTTAACCTCTTCACCTTCTCACCTGTTTAGTCTCACCTCTTTACTTTCTCACCTGTTCACCCTGTCACCTTCTCACCTGTTCACCCTGTCACCTGTTATCCTGTTCTCCCTGTCACCTGTTCACTCTGTCACCTGTTAACCTGTTCACCCTGTCACCTGTTAACCTGTTCACTCTGTCACCTGTTAACCTCTTCACCTTCTCACCTGTTCATCCTGTCACCTGTTAACCTCTTCACCTTCTCACCTGTTCACCCTGTCACCTTCTCACCTGTTCACCCTGTCACCTGTTAACCTGTTCACCCTGTTAACCTGTTCACCCTGTCACCTGTTAACCCGTTCACCCTGTCACCTGTTAACCTGTTCACTCTGTCACCTGTTAACCTGTTCACCTTGTCACCTGTTAACCTGTTCACCCTGTCACCTGTTCACCTTGTCACCTGTTAACCTGTTTACCCTGTTAACCTGTTCACCCTATCACCTGTTAACCTGTTAACCCTGTCACCTGTTAACCTGTTCACTCTGTCACCTGTTAACCTGTTCACCTTGTCACCTGTTAACCTGTTCACCCTGTCACCTGTTAACCTGTTCACCCTGTCACCTGTTAACCTGTTCACCTTGTCACCTGTTAACCTGTTTACCCTGTTAACCTGTTCACCCTATCACCTGTTAACCTGTTAACCCTGTCACCTGTTAACCTGTTCACCTCTGTCACCTGTTAACCTGTTCACCTTGTCACCTGTTAACCTGTTCACCCTGTCACCTGTTAACCTGTTCACCCTGTCACCTGTTAACCTGTTCACCCTGTCACCTGTTAACCTGTTCACCCTGTCACCTGTTAACCTGTTCACTTTGTCACCTGTTAACCTGTTCACCTGTTCACCCTGTTCACCCTGTCACCTGTTCACTCTGTCACCTGGTAACCTTTTCACCTTCTCACCTTTTCACCCTGTCACCTGTTAACTTGTTCACCCTGTCACTTGCTCACCTGTCCTCGCAGGTACTCATGTGATGGAGGGATCAGGAAAGATGGTGGTGACGGCGGTGGGCGTGAACTCCCAGACGGGCATCATCTTCTCTCTGCTGGGCGCCAGCGAGGGAAACGACAGCGAGGACGAGGAGGAGAAGAAGAAAAAGGAGTGTGAGAAGAAAAAGGAGTGTGAGAAGAAGAAAGAGAAGAAGAAGAAGAAGAAGAAGGAAAAGAAGGAGAAGAAAAGTAAGTGCAGGTGTGGGCGTGTCACCTGACACATCACACAATTGATACATTGACCTGGAGTAGCAACAGCTCATTAGTTGCCATAGTAACGCCAAACCACAGCTGAGCTCAGGTCTGTTTTGTACATATGACATCAAGCACAGGCTGGAAACTGATTGGTGCTTCTCTTCATCATCATGTCTGCATGCGCAATGGTGTGTGTGTGTGTGTGTGTGTGTGTGTGTGTGTGTGTGTGTGTGTGTGTGTGTGTGAAGGTGTGTGAAGGTGTGTGAAGGTGTGTGTGTGAGGTGTGAAAATACTGCAAGGGCTGAGGCTTTGATGCTCAGATTGGCTCTAAAAGAAATGCAGAAGTTGGTGGTACAGCATCACCAACCCTGTTCTTTCACACTGAGCACGTTTACATGCACACCATATTCCAGTTCGGCTCAATATTCCGGCTAAGGTAACTGGAATATTCCGTTTACATGTTCCTTGGCATGCCCCCGTGTTTCGGCGTATTCCACTCTCTGACGTAATGCGACACTCAGCCGCGGGGGGCAGCAGCGCGCGTATAGGCGTCTGGTCTGCCGGAAAAACAGACGAAGAAGTCTTCTTCCTCGTCTTCTTCCTCGTCTTCTTCTTCTTTTTCTTCTTCTGTCGCTATCTCTATGTTTTCTCCCATCGATATCCTCCGTGATATTTAAGTCTTTCATTAGCTGAAGGCAGACTGCAGTCTCCTGGCTCTTGCTGCTGTTCACCCTGCCGTTTCCCCGCTTGCAGGTAACCATAGCAACAAAGACGCCACAGAATTCCTTGCGAGTCGAGCATGCGCAGTCGTGACTGAATATTCCGGTTCGGGGAGTTTTCAGATTAAGGTGTTTACATGCCCCAATATTCCGGTTGGAACAGGAATATTCCAGGGGGCTTATTCGGAATTCTCTCCAACCGGAATATGACCTTAATCGGGTTCGGTGTGTTTACATGACACGTGCACAACCGGAATATTGCGAATATTCCGGTTAATACAGGAATAAGGTGTGCATGTAAACGTGCTCACTGCTTGAACCACAGGAAGCAAACAGCTGTCCACGCTGTAAACACTGAGAACCTCGAGAGGAACCTTGAGAGGAACCTTGAGAGGAACAAGAAGCAGCTTTGAAAAATGTCGGATTTTGTTTTTCCTGCTGGAGGGCTTTAGAATACAGACACAACATACAGTGTTTCTGATGTGTGTGTGTGTGTGTGTGTGTGTGTGTGTGTGTGTGTGTGTGTGTGTGTGTGTGTGTGTGTGTTACAGTCTGGTTCGTGTGTGGCGGGTCGTCCTGCTAAGTGGGTCAGCTCTGAGCCCCAGTCTGTCCTTCACAGGGATTATTCATCATGTTCAGCCTCAGGGGAAAAATCCATTTTAACAAGTCATTTAATCTTGTTGTGTATTTTAAAAGCTTCCAGGTGGAAACATCTGCCAGAGGTTTTAATCTGGTCCGTTTGTCTCAGTCTCCTTCCTCTTTATCATCCTGCATCTTGTTTCTGCAACAGGACGTATGGAGCATTCCCCTTCCCCTGGCAGGTGTTTCTACTTCCCCTTCTCAGGTGTTCTGCGAGTCCAGAAAACCAGAGGAAAGATTCAGTTCCAGTCCCTGAGACATGATCCAGTGTTGTCTCATTTCACACATACAAGACTCCCTCATCTCCTCCACTGCTTTGATTCTCACATTTTACTGAAGCTTTATTTAACCACACTGAGGTTAGAGTCTCTTCAACAGGACAGGGCAGCTGCATGCTGGGAAGTAAGGCTGTTTTCATCCTGTTGTGAGAGGAGTTCTCCTCAGCTCAGTGACTGACTTCAGGTCAGATCCAGACCAGCTGGTTCCCTCCTGCTCTGTTGGTATAAATGTCAAACTGCAGCGGGTTATATTAATGGAACTTGTTCCAGAGAGGCAGAACACAGATTTGTTTATCCCCAACTTGAGTAAATCCTCTTAACGAACCCCCCTGATGATGTCATATGCTGCCCCCTGCCCCCCTGCCAGCATGCCGGTCCACATGGCGGATCTGACTGCCCCGTCTCTCACCTCAGAGCCACATCTGAAGTTTTCTAACACTAACAAGGACTTATTTAATCTCAGATTACTCTGATTAGATTGAAAAAGAAGCTCTGGCGCGCAGTTATAAACTGACCCTGGTTCAGTCAATTCAGTTTCAGGGGTTTAAACAGGTCTATCACATATATCATTTTAATCGCTGGAGTTTTCTTGTCATTTTTAGATATTTTTTGGTAACATTCTGGTTATTTTCTTGTACATTTTTTTCTTTAAATTGGATGTTTTCCACTCATTTCTGGTACTTTTCTTGTAATGTTTTATTTATTTATTGCTAATTTTTGATTGTTTTTTTCATGTTTTTTCACATGAAATTTGCTCAGGTTTCAAGGGGTTAAAAGTTAAATTTCCCTAGTTATTAAAAAGTTTATAGTTAATACCAGATCATAGTTTAAATTGGAGCTTGATGTCTTGATGTAACAGGAATAATAATTCCTAATTATTAATAATTAAATCTGTGTTTAGAGTAAAAATTAAATGAGGTTTAAAGGCAGACTGAGCAGCACTTTGTTTCTTAAATCCTCTCAGGTTCATGTCGACACCAGTATAACACTTTAAAATGTTCTGAGTGAAATCTTCACAAAAACATGAAAGACAGAGTGAAATGTTCTTATATTTTGGGTTGTGATGAGAAAAGAGCTGTCCTGAACTCCTGGGATGTTTCTAAATTCTGTTCCTCATTGTTTAATCCCATGGGCTGCCTCTAAACAGAGCTTCACGCGTAACCCTGAGCATGAAACCAGTTTTAAAGTTTGGTACAAAAGAATTGAACCTGTTTTATAAATCAATCCCAGCCTCAGCGCCCTGCAGGAGGGGGCTGCACTCTCTCTGAGCTTGTCATGACGGCTAGCTTTTTACCTCCTGTTTACTTTGTTATTTCCTGTGTTTGGCTGTTCACACCGATGCTAGCCCGGCTCCATACCTTTAAACAGTTTGCAGTGACTCTGCTGTTGAGATTTGTGCATTGAAAACCTGAGTGACCGATCAGAGCTGTTGTGGAGCAGGACAAATGTTGACATCATCAAGCTGTGCCAGAGCCAGAGAAATCACTGCATGTTAGCTAACACTGGCTAACAGCAGAACATGGAAGATAAGGTTATAGGTGCTGCTGTCACTGTTTTTTTTTTTTTAATAAATTCAAACTGAAAAGTCAAAGCAAGGCAGCAACGTTTTCAATTTAAACGTTTTTTTAAAAATTGGATTTGATTTGGAAATTACATTTTTTTCAACAGATATTTGGTAACGCAGGGCCTTTCACCAACACTCTGAGCACCTGTCCACAGTGTGTTGAGGAGTGGAGCAGGTGTGTGCACGTATGAGCACACCCGCTCCGCTCGCCTCACATCCAGGTGATTTTCATGGCCGATGTAGAAACCTTCCCTGCGTTCCAAATCTTATACTTCTACTTTTTACTTTTAGTATGTACTGCAGCTTCCCTTACAAAGTATGCAGTGTAGTATGCAGTATGCATGCGTATGCATACTATTGGGACACACTACATACATCATCCCTGAAGTCCGCCCCTCTCGCTCACTTCCTCCGCCGTCTGTAGCGCCACATTTGAATGTTGTTGTCAAAATGGCGGTGCTGTTTCATACTGCACTGTCTTCTGTCTGATTTCTTATCTTGTCTTCCTGTCTCTGCTGCTGTACCTGAGCGAGTTTTGTGCGATATGTGTGTCTTGTTGTCTTCCGGATGTGGGCGTGGCCTGTACATGCAACTCAGTCAGTGCGACGTAACGTCCGCTGTGCAGAGGATTGTGGGTCAGAATGACCAGAGCAGCATGCTGAAATGCATGCTGCGAAATCTGACCGGATGTAGTAGAACATCCTGGTACTCTTAGCATACTGCATCTGACACACTATGCACTGGGACATACTCATTCTTTTTTTCCCTACTAAATAGTGTGGTAGTATGGGTACTGGAACGCAGGGTTTGTTGCACCTGAGTCGACTGAAAGCTGTGTCACAGCTTAGCTCCTCCCACTGAATAATCACCTGATGCAAACTCTGCTCTTCTGTCCACAGGTAAGAAAGATGACAAAGACAAGAAAGGTAAGCAGCACCTGGACTCACATCACCTGACATGTCCTAAGGCATGTGACTCACCTGTGATGTCACCTGAGTGCCACCACCTGCTCAACACAGGTCATGCGACACTGGTGTGATCTTCTCTGGTCTTTGTGGCGTGTGTGTGTGTGTGTGTGTGTGTGTGTGTCACTGTCAGGAGTCATAAGACAACATGTCATCAGGACAAAAGTCTGCTGAGGTCCGTGAACTGACTCTGGATCAGTGTTCTGACTGGGGTTCGGGCCCCTCAGGGGTCCTCAGCTGTGTTCAGACACCATTCACACACACATTTAAATCCAGTGAACCTTCATTTAAAACTGTGAGCTTGTGCAGGCCAGTCAGGGCAACACACTGTCCAACTACATTTAACACAAATCCACTGAAAAGGGAAATGAAAACCAGAACCATATTATTAAGAAACGAGGCCCCACCAACTCGCTTTTGTCCCGCTGTGTTTCACATGGAGAGGCAGAGCCTGACTGGTTTTCATATTGGCCATCATGGCAATCAAAATTAACTCACAGATCATTAAGAAATCCTGAATATTGGTCCATATAATTGGCCCAGACAGATGATTGGTCGATTCCTAGTTGGTGTGTTGCTCTTCAAAGTCAGTACACCTCAACTGAGCAGGTAAACATGGACGAAAACAGATTCTCTTTGGGCAAATTGAATCTTAGGCAGCTGGACTTGTACTCTTATCCAAGGAGCTTCATCAGCCCCTTGGATAAGAGGCGAAACGTCTTTCTAAGACAAATACAAGTCCAGCTGCCTATGATTCAGTTTGCCCAAAGAGAACGATGACCTGGATGAATGAGAATATCCATAGACAAAAAAACAGATTACAAATTACAGTTAAATTACAGTTACATTCTGAGACAAAATGTAAGGTGGACTTCAAAGGGTTAATGTCCCCTTAAAGTGTAATGCAACAGTGTGTGTGTGTGTGTGTGTGTGTGTGTGTGTGTGTGTGTGTGTGTGTGTGTGTGTGTGTGTGTGTGTGTGTGTGTGGGCACCTTGTTCTGATTGGTTGCTCTGTTGACGTGTCGTAGCAGAAGTTTGACCCAGCCCATCTGTGGTCAACCCACCGCCACAGAGAAACAAACTGCAGGTGTAGAGGCTTAGACAGGTGTGTGTGTGTGTGTGTGTGTGTGTGTGTGTGTGTGTGTGTGTGTGTGTGTGTGTGTGTGGAGCAGCAGGTGCTCTGACTATGTTCAGGTGATTAGGACCAAGCAGATTATGGGCCTTAAGCAGCTGCTGCCTTCCACCACTAATAACCTCCTTTACTGCACACACACACACACTCACACACCTAGACACACACACACACAGAGTTTCAGTAATTCCTGACAAATGTTTTTTCTTGTATGTGGTATATATAGTTTCGTCATACTCTGTGTGTGTGTGTGTGCGTGTGTGTTTTTTTTTTGCCAAGAAAGAACAGTAATCCCTGACTGAGATTATGGACCAGAAATCAAACAGCGTCATATCACCTGCCCCACACAGACAGACACATACACACACCTGTGGCCCCGCCCCCAGAGGATGGTCTTTCACAGACAACAGCCAGTTTGTCATTTGTCCTCAAACAACCAAATCTGTCACTGTGAATATAATTTCTAAATAATTTGAAACTGGTTTGTTAAGTAATTTGTAAATAATTGGCATCCTGATACATAAACAAACTGGATGTGAATGTGTGTGTCCCTGACAGGAAAAGACAAAGATGGACCTTCTGTGGAGATGGAGCCTCTGAATGAAGACGGGGAATCAGAGAAGAAGAAGAGCAGCCTACCAAAGAAGGAGAAGTCGGTCCTCCAGGGGAAGCTGACCAAGCTGGCCGTGCAGATTGGGAAAGCAGGTGAGAATCGCTCAGGTGTTCTCACTGTGAACCTGAGAACACACCTGAGGTGTGGGACAGGTTCATGTCACACTGTTCCTTTTGTGGCTACAGGGGCCCGCAGAGTCCACCTATCTCAGCTAAATCATGACATCACTACCAGAATCAATACAAACACAAAAACGCTTTCAGTTTGGATTAGCTGTCAGAATTTTACATCAAAGAAACAAAAACCTCATGTCAGTGAGGTCCCTGTGGTGTTGTCGTCACTCAGAGATATGATGCATTCACTGAAATAGTTTATGTCCCACACAATGAACCGCTAAATGAAAATCCTACACAACAACTTAAAACGGAAAAGAAAAGCAGCAGCACTGTTGTGTCTTCATGACTTTTTGAATTTGGTGTGGAGTGGGGAAAAAAAAATGCTTCCTCCTCCGCTGGGGAAACGTTTTGCTTTCCACAGCCAATTATCAGCTGTGTGGTTTCTGAATGTTGAGGACTTTGTTCGCCGCAGAAGCAGAACATTATAAGGAGGCTGCTTCAACCACAAACTCACATTTTGATTTTATGTTGTGAAATCTTTAGTTCCCCTAAAGCAGGGGTGGGCAATCATGTGCCATGGAGGGCCGAGAGGCTGCAGGTTTTCTTTCCAACCAAAAACTCCACCAGGTGATTTCACTGATTACGTCACCTTCAAGCAGAGAGCAGGGACTAATCAGTGAAATCAGCTGGTGGAGTTTTTGGTAGGAAAGAAAACCTGCAGCCTCTCGGCCCTCCGTGGTACATGATTGCACACCCCTGCCCTAAAGGATTTGGTAAATGGTCTGCTGACATGGAAAATGTAAATGACACAGACATTCAGAATCACTGGGCTGGAGCTTAAATACTTAAAAACTAACAGCATTAATCATTTTATTTGAGTGTGATGGTAAAGTTTTGTGAGGTGACAGGCCGATCCCAGATCAGCCCTGAGGAGATGACGTGTCTCTGTCCTCCAGGTTTGTTCATGTCAGGGATCACCGTCATCATCCTCATCTCCCTCTTCCTCATCGACACCTTCTGGATGCAGGGCTTGCCCTGGGCCAACGAGTGTTTCCCTGTCTACATCCAGTTCTTCGTCAAGTTCTTCATCATCGGTGTCACCGTGCTGGTGGTCGCTGTGCCAGAGGGACTTCCTCTGGCTGTCACCATCTCCCTGGCCTACTCTGTCAAGGTGCAGCACACACCTGCACACAGCATGAAAAAATCATCCATTCATTCATTCAGTCATTGACCTGAACCATTCAGGCGGCACTACACCAGTAAGGATTCAAAGGAGATCTAATCACATGTTTAGAAAGTCAGATTAAACCAATTAAAAAATAATCCTGGTTTAGTAAACTAAGTTTAGTAGTTTATTGTTATTTTAGTTATTCATATTTTCTCTTTTCTTTTGCTGCGAGTGGAAGGAAACAGAGGAGAGTAACAGACCTGATGGATTCACTTGGGTCATTTTAGCATTGGGTATTTGCAAGTCTATACAAAAATAATGATAATTAAAGTAATAACCGATGTAATATGGAACACTGGAAAGAAGAGAAAAGGAAAGAGAGGAATGAGAGCAAAAAACAAATGAAGAAAGAAAAGGAGAACCTTTGTAGTTTAGTGGTTTAAAACCAAATGAAATAACTAAAGTTAAAAGCTTCACTGATCTGTTGTCAGTCACACTGAGGAACACCAGTCACTTTGAGAAACACCAGTCAGTCACACTGAGGAACACCAGTCACTTTGAGAAACACCAGTCAGTCACACTGGGGAACACCAGTCAGATTGAGGCTCCAGAGGCAGTGGATTCATGTTTGGCTCTCTCTCCTCCCTCAGAAAATGATGAAGGACAACAACCTGGTTCGCCACCTGGATGCCTGCGAAACCATGGGCAACGCCACTGCCATCTGCTCCGACAAGACAGGCACCCTGACCATGAACCGCATGACGGTGGTGCAGGTCTATGTTGGAGACCGTCACTACAGGAAGGTTCCAGAGCCCGACCTCATCCCCACCAAGATCCTGGACCTGCTTATCCTTGGCATTGGAGTCAACTGCGCTTACACCACCAAGATCATGGTGAGCATTATGGGGAGCGGTGGGCGGCGTGGACACCATGTGAGCAAGCGAACAGCCAAATGCCGTTTGCTGGAACATATACATATCACTCGCTTTGTCTTTCTTTCAATGAGCATTGTGCTGGAGCGTCCTGCCCAGGTCCAGCATACTGAGTGGTTCTGATTTCGTCCTTGTGAAATGTTTCTGGATCATATCAAGATGCAATGAAACATCGTCCTGTAGCACTCGAATTGTTGTATGTACAGATGAGGTGTTAGAGTTGGCTTAGACCGCATCTGTCTTACTGTGTTGCCACGACTTGTCAGTTCGCCTCCAGGATTCAGGATTCATCAAGTTCAACCACCATGGTCACCATGTTCATTAAATCTTAGTAGCTAACATAACTATTACAAATGATCAAACATGGCTGCAAACATGAGGTTAAAGACTGGAACAGCACACTTTCATGTTTTAGTTGTCCGAGATATTGTGCTCTAAAAGAGCCAGTAAAGACAATCTCCACTCAGTATAGGTTTTCTTTTTGTGTCAGTCCTCTTGGTAGCTTGGTAGCTTGGAAGAACCTGTCAAGGTATATATGAAGATATGCAAATTAGAGCATAACATGCTTAAACCAGTGTGCAGTGTTTTGGCGACGTAAAATGATTGACAGCTGCTTCGTTTTATTTGTTACTATTATTTCTCCGCTTCCAAGATGAACCTCTCGTCCACGGTGTCAAAAATCCTGTGACTGGTCAACGTAATGTTGATGTAGTGATGCGATGTACAATCAGGAATGTGCACACTTTGTTTTATTATTTTCTGTGCTTACTGATGCAGGTTCTGTCAAAAATAGATTGGGTGTGTATTTTAAGCAGAGCAGGGAGCTGCTGCTGAAACTCCTTGCAGCGCGTCTGTTGGAATCACAAACACTGTCTAGACTGGCTGGGATTAGGTCTGACCTGGGCCCGGCTGCATCACTGCCATATCAACAAATTGCAGAGTTTAGTAGCTAGTTTACCTGAGCGCTGAAGGCAGGGGTTGGGGTGTTGCTGATTTGCATATTCATAGATTCTTGCACACTCAATGTGTATTATAAAGTAGAGGAGCTTTCAAGCCATTTTCAGTAGTTTTTTTTTTAAACATTTTTGTGGAATGAACATTTAAAGCAATCAATAACCATAACACTTTTCTATTGAGTATTGAGAAATAATTTTAAAGGGCTCTTTTGGTGTAGTTGGCAAAAGGGCTGATAGATTGTCCCTCTACAGTTTATCAGACACAGAACAGAACATGTAGACCAGCAGGTGGAAAAACTAACCTCTCTCTGCTCCCTCCAGCCTCCGGAGAAGGAGGGCGGGCTGCCACGCCAGGTGGGCAACAAGACAGAATGTGCCTTACTGGGTTTTGCCGTGGACCTGCGCCGTGACTACCAGGCCATCCGCAATGAGATCCCCGAGGAAAAACTATTCAAGGTGTACACCTTCAACTCTGTGAGGAAATCCATGAGCACGGTGCTGCGGAATGCCGATGGCAGCTACTGCATGTTCAGCAAGGGGGCGTCAGAGATCCTGCTCAAAAAGTAAGTGTCCAAAACAGAGCATGATACAGATAAAATTAAATTATTATTTCTAAAGGGGATGTTATTATACATGTGCATTACTTTGTGAAACATCTTGATGAGGAAGATTATTTTGGTTGTTTTGGACAGCCTGATGAGTCAGAGAAAAGATGACGAGATGACGAACTTCCATATGTACCCAAGCAGATGGAAAGTGTAGAATCAGCCACGGGCCAGCTGGCAGCCATGTTTGGAGAACTGATGGAATAATAATAATTTAGTTATTGTAATATTATTATGATTAATTTATTGCGGTAGAGAGACAGCATGATCTACCACACTAGCTCAAGGTAACCTCAAGGGGAAAAGCAGTCATAATAGTTATCATGTCAGATAATCCTAATCAGCTGTGGTATTGATTACAAAATATCTGTTAAATAAGTCCAGTGACAACAGAAAATGTTTGCTATAAGGGAGACGAGATGCTCAGAGGATCTTTTTACTCTCCAAATGTCAAGGTGCTCTTGAAGAGGTGGAGCTTCAAGAAAAAAAAAAAACTCCAGGCCTATCTGGACAGAATGCCAGGCAAGGATGGGATGTTGTTTAAGTTAAAATGCCTTTATTTCATGTGGCATTAAGGCTGCACGATTATGGCCAAAATGATAATCACAATTATTTTGATCAATATTGTAATCACGATTATTCATCACGATTATTCATCATGTTAGGGAAAGCATCTGTATTTTTATTGCACTACTTTTAAACAAACAATATATGAACAGTTTTCAGTGCAAAATGAAACTTTAAATAAGAATAAATGCTTAATAATAAAAAAATAAAATTATTTGACTAGTGTGATCGCTCCATTCCGTGCTTGAATACAGCACACTTCCCCCGCTCTGGCACAGTTGGAAGGGGTGTGCTTCAGCACGGCACGGGTGCTCATGCACGAGCACGAGCACCTGCCTCTGCAAAATCATATAATGCATGCAGCGCGATTACCGGCGAATGGCCGCGTTGCACAATCAATAATCAACCATGTTGTCTGTGTCGCTGTCCATGGTGCTGCTGCAACCGCGTATAAACAAAAGCTGATTTATGATGAAAGGTATATATGGCAGTCTGTGAGCGCCGCGCACCTGTCAGATCCAGCAGACCTGACTGGGTGGGTGCGGTGCCGGCTGCGGCACCGGCCGGGGCACTGGCTGGCATCAAGTGGACCGGCCGCGGCACCGCACGGTGTGCGCGGCCACCCGATTGAATGTACCAGCCAGCTGACATGCCGCTCCGGCTGTCAGTTGGACGTTCTCTGAAGGAGGAGGAAGTTACCTTTGAAACTGTCAAGGTAAATAAATATCCCATGTCTGATTAAAAGCAACAAAAACATCTTTTAGTTAAAAGGAAGACATGATGAATGTATTTGAACTATATTGATTAATGATGACGTCGGACCATGCCTGTTGTCGTATTTCAACGTGATGACGTGTATACCAGGGGCAATCGCGCTTGGGCGTGTTTGGGCTTTAGCTAATGTGAGTGCAGGCCAGCTGGGGACTGGGGAGGGGGGCATTTTTGCTTTAGCACGGTACGGAGCAAATGGCCCTGTGTGAGCGGCCCTGAGGAGCCTCTCTGACGGGGAACTTGTTGCTGGAACTGCCGTAGCCTCCCTTCTCCTCCCGACATGACTCGCTCTCATTAGTCCACCGAGTAACTTGAGGCTGCCGCTGCAGGGTGCGCTCGCTTGTTATTTAGGCAGCTTAATGAAGCCCTAACCATGCGTTCGCCCCCTGGTGGTTGGCTGACTACTGGCTGAGAAATGTGCTTGATTAGATATGCAGCAGAACCCACATTTTAAATGCCAAAATCGTGATCACAATTAAAATTCGATTAATTGTGCAGCCTTATGTGGCATGTCAAGTATCAATATTATTGGTCAATATATATTGTCCTAACACAGATATATTAGTATCAGTGATTGATAAGCGCTGATATAAAATCATTGGTAACAGACTCAAGACCCCAACACAACAAAACTCCAAACACAACAAGATCCCAAACACAACAAGACCCCAACTCAACTAAACCCCAAATACAATAAGACCCCTGCACATAACCTCTCAGCTGGTTCATGACCTTTTGCCCTGTTTGCTTTGCTGTTTAGCTGAGATGTGATGCAGAGCTTTTCTTCAAAAACATTATTGCAAAACAGTGTTGCAGCTTTGTTCCTTCACACCACCGTGCTCAGTGCCTGGCTCAACGGCACTGCTGCATCTGATGAGGGAGGGAAACGGTCAGACCCGGTGTGTGTGCCTTCCTGTTTGGACTGTTGTGTGACTGTGTGTGTCTGCTGTCCAGGTGCTGTAGTACCCTGGCGGCCAGCGGCGAGGTCAAGATGTTCAAGCCGCGGGACCGGGACGACCTGGTGAAGAAGGTGATTGAGCCCATGGCCTCAGAGGGCCTGAGGACCATCTGCCTGGCCTACAGGGACTTCCCTATCTCTGAAGGAGAGCCCGACTGGGACGATGAGGCCAGCATCCTGACCGGCCTCACCTGCATCTGCGTGGTGGGCATCGAGGACCCCGTTAGGCCTGAGGTACCTAATGTTACCTCCAGGTGTGCTTAAGTTGCAGCATCACACCTGGACCAATAAGAGAGCAGCAAAAATGAAAAAAATATCCTGATGGAAATATTTATGTGTTTCAGTGTTTCCCCTTCATCCTGAATATAGAATGTGGTAATATATATACACGCACACACACACACACACACACACACACTACTCACAAAAAGTTAGGGATATTCGGCTTTCGGGTGAAATTTCAGGATGAACCTAAAATGCATTCTAACCTTTACAGGTGAACTTAATGTGACCTTCTGTAAACTTTTGAATGCACATGTCCAACTGTTCAATGTTTCAGTACTTTTTGCACAAGTTGCTGTTCTCTAACAAGGAGCTTAACGGCAAAATTCACATCAGGTGTTTGATGCTCCAGCTCATCGAGGTCGTATCATTAGGGAACGGCTGCTGGAGACTGGGGTACCTCAGATGGAGTGGCCTGCACTTTCTCCAGACCTGAATCCCATAGAAAACCTATGGGATCAGCTGAGTCGCCGTGTAGAGGCTCGGAGCTCTGTACCCCAGAACCTCAATGTCCTGAGGGCCGCCCTTCAAGAAGAGTGGGATGCCATGCCTCAGCAGACAATAAGTCGACTTGTGAACAGCATGAGACGTCGTTGTCAAGCTGTAATTGATGCTCAAGGGCACATGACAAGTTATTGACACTGACATTTTTTGTTGTGGTATACCCACCACTGTTGTTGGCTTTTGTTTCAAGAAATTGTTTGAGATGAGGAAATCACCAGTGTATTCTTCTACTTAAATGCCCTACTTTCATCATATAATATCACTGTAGCGTGAACTTTTTACATTTTCCATAAATTTCACCCAAAAGCCAAATATCCCTAACTTTTTGTGAGTAGTGTATATGTGTGTGTGTGTGTGTGTGTGTGTGTGTGTGTGTGTGTGTGTGTGTGTGTGTGTGTGTGTGTGTGTGTGCGCGTGTGTGTGTCTGTGTGTGTCTGTGTGTGTGTGTGTGTGTCTATGTGTGTCTGTGTGTGTCTGTGTGTGTGTGTGTGTGTGTGTGTGTGTGTGTGTGTGTGTGTGGTGGCCGCCACTGCCTCCAGTTCAAAGTATAATAATTCTGATGGGTGTTTTTATGACACACACTAACAAGCTTTCCAGGATTTCTGCCATTTCTGTCATTTGTAACTGCAAGTGCGGCACGCAATCACCAGTATAGCACATGGCGGTAGCGCTGTATCGTAACCAGCACAGGAACCGGAGCTGCCAAACAGCCAAAGAAGAGTCTTCCACTTAGGTGGTAGCAAGGGTGGCAACTTAATTCTTCGCGGCTAAAATAGATGAATATTGGTTCTTTTGTATCCAAGCATGTCCAGGTCCTTTTTAAATTTAACTAAAGTTTAAAGTTTACTAAGTTAATGTTACCCCATCAGTAAAAAGTTAAATTTGAAAGAGATTTGAAAGAGGAGAATCAAGACAGGTGAAACAGTGAAGACCATCTAGTTATTATAGGAAGGACAGGCGAAGGACAAGGAGTCAAGTCGAGGGCATTCAGACAGTCGCCAACACCAATTAATGTTAGGAGTGTCAAAATAAGAAATAAATAAATAATATAATATATTCCAAAATAAGAGCTGAACAACTTGTCTGTCAGCTGGTCAGTTAAACAAGTGGGCTGTCTTTCTTCTCAGGTCAGGTTTATGCTGCAGCCTCAGCAGATTCTTTGGAACAGCTCAGTTGGCTACCAGCTAGGACTACCAGCCCAGCGCGACTTTAGTATGATCTGAGAGCACGGCCTGTGGTTGTCAACATGGGGTCCGGGTACCCTCTTAGGGTCCTTGGGGGTTTTCCAGGGGGTGCCCAGAAAAATGTGAAGTCTAATTGTACTAAAATGGGAACATTTTTTGAAAAATGGACATGCTTTAAAATTATGCTTGTCATTTTTTAAATCATATGATTGTAAGTCCAAAAATACATTCGGTGTAAAACATGCTTGAGCCAGTTGAAGGTACGTTACATGTGCACGTGTGAGCCCATCAGGTACCACCACCATCTCATTTTGAGTCAGGAAAAACCCTGAATTCTGTGTTTGGCATTGGGCTCGCCATTAGTGGTGCCGTTATACTGGACTGCATTTTATTGAGAGCTGTTTCCAATAATCTGTCCACCCTCGTGTATAAATAAGGAGGACAAAAAATTAGAAACACCTAATATACACCAATATAACGTAGTCCAATACAAGACCTCTGCAAACTACAACTTCAGTAATAAACAGAATTAAATTTACAAATCCTCCACAATGTCAACACAAACTGAACATTAAACTTTGTTAAAAGGTAGAATTTATGGCAGAGCTGTTGCACTGAACTGCATTAGATTGTACAGGTGTACCTGATAAAGTTGCCTCTAATTGTACATACACACACGCACACACGCACACACAGGAAACGTGTCTACTGCATTTTGCTCTCAGTTATAGTCACACTAGTTTCTCTACTGTCTTCTGTTCTGTGTTTCACTGTGGACAGGGCTTCGCCACTCGGCAGCCCACCCACTATCCCAAAGCAAGCAACCTAGGGGAAGCACTGTAAATACATAAATAAATCACAATCTGTTGTTCCTTGTTACCACTTATGAGGAAGGACTTAGTGAAACCCACTGTGATTTGAAATTAGGTGCCAGATGCAATCAGGAAATGCCAGCGTGCGGGCATCACTGTGCGCATGGTCACCGGGGACAACATCAACACCGCCCGTGCCATCGCCACCAAATGTGGCATCCTGCATCCTGGAGACGACTTCCTGTGTCTAGAGGGGAAGGAGTTCAACCGAAGAATCCGCAATGAGCTCGGCGAGGTGAGGCTTCATGGCTGTGCCGCGCTCTGTGTTGTGAGTCTGCATTTAGGAAATAAAATGTCTTCTCTTTCCTTCATCTATTTCCAGATCGAACAAGAGCGCATCGATAAGATTTGGCCGAAGTTGCGTGTGCTGGCCAGATCCTCTCCGACCGACAAGCATACTCTAGTGAAAGGTTTGTTACTGTGACCTTTCCAGTTGCTGTCACATTACATGTGAAACTGCTCTGAGCCTGTCCTCTGTTCTCCTGACAGGCATCATCGACAGCACCGTGCTGGAGCAGAGGCAAGTGGTGGCGGTCACCGGGGACGGAACTAATGACGGCCCCGCCCTGAAGAAAGCTGACGTCGGCTTTGCCATGGTACCAACTGTCGCTTATCTCTCATTCATGAGTCTTGACAGGCTCTGTCTAACCTGACCTGATGGTATCTCCACAGGGAATCGCCGGCACAGACGTGGCCAAGGAGGCGTCTGACATCATCCTGACCGACGACAACTTCAGCAGCATTGTCAAGGCCGTCATGTGGGGCCGCAACGTTTACGACAGCATCTCCAAGTTTCTGCAGTTCCAGCTCACTGTCAATGTGGTGGCCGTCATCGTAGCCTTCACCGGAGCCTGCATCACCCAGGTGAGCAGCAGGTGGACAGGTGATGTACAGGTGGTCTATAGCACCACCAGCAGGACCAACGGGGCAGAAATATGAGGCTTGTTATCACAGTGAAGGCAAGACCAAGAAGCGATCACCAAAACATTCAGTTCCTGACCTGTGTATGATGCCAGCCACATGATGAATACTTAAATAATATTAATCACATTCCCCCGAGGAGGGTTTGTTTGTTTTAGAGGTAGATGATGGTGCTCCTGGTCTGATGAGGCTTTGGCTCTGCAGGACTCCCCTCTGAAGGCCGTGCAGATGTTGTGGGTCAACCTCATTATGGACACCTTTGCGTCGTTGGCTCTGGCCACCGAGCCGCCGACTGAGTCTCTGCTGCTCAGGAAACCGTACGGCCGCAAGAAGCCGCTGATCTCCCGCACGATGATGAAGAACATCCTGGGCCACAGCATCTACCAGCTGACCATCATCTTCACCTTGCTGTTTGCTGGTGAGTCACATTGCCATGTTGTTTCCTGTAGATCCTCAACACTGACTACAGCTTCAGCGTGGCAGTACGTATAATTTATTTATTCTTTGTAAAGGTCAGTGATGCTAAGTGAGAGAGGAGAAATACTTTCAGTGTCTTGAAAGCAGAGTTCTTCAGGGGTGGTTATCAATCAATACTATTGTAATGACGATAACGATATTATCACAAAACATACTTCGGAATATATTGCCTGTTTCATTTGGAAATTATGTCCCCAAAGGAAAACCTTTCTGTTTTATTTAATAAGATGGAGTTTGCAGTCTGTTCATCTCACTTCAATTTTTTTTTTATTTCCGCAAAATGGGACATACTGTCCAGCTCTGTCATAAAAACCTGTCAAAAATGTTTATATTTGATATTTGATATGATATTTAGCATTATATCACATTTGGCAATACAATATTGATACTTGGTATCTGTATTGTATTGATACCATATGCCCATGAAAGATATCACGATATTATGCTTTCTGTTAATTACAGATTTTTCTCAGGTCCTGTTGGGTTTGGGCTCTTTGTGAACTCTGCTCAGGACATGGTTGGGTAATCGGATTATAATCCATCCTCAATGTGTCTTGGGTGCTTTTCCATCTGTGTTTTTTTGTGGTCAGGCTGCTGTTTGATTGATTCCTGATCACATGATGCAGGTTAATCCCAGGCGCACAGGGGATCAATGAGTTGGGAAACCATCATGGTGCCGTGTGTTTGTCTCTCCATGTGTTTGTTTCATCAGCTGACAGGATGTCAGTATCGATCCTTAACCTGTTGATCGGTTACTTCCGTTCATAGGTGAGAAACTATTTGATATTGACAGTGGTAGGAACGCCCCTCTCCACGCCCCGCCCTCAGAGCACTACACCATCGTCTTCAACACCTTCGTACTGATGCAGATTTTTAACGAGATCAATGCTCGCAAGATCCATGGTGAGAGGAACGTGTTCGACGGAATGTTTAACAACCCCATCTTCTGCTCCATCGTGTTTGGAACGTTTCTGATCCAGGTAGTGATGACAACATGCCACCGATGCTTCATTTCAAACAGTTTGAATGGTCCCAGTCCTCTACGAGACAGATTATGATATTACTTGTGATTTTGACCCCAGAATTGTAAGAAAAACATTTTTTAAAAAAAGGGCCAATTACAATAATGTGTGCATATCCTATATTTTTAACTCTCCTAACCCTCCCCATCCCTAAAAACCACTAAATATCTGACAACCAAATCATGCTAGCAACCACAAACAAAAAAACTTTTCATCTAGATTGTAAGACACACTCAGTGTTGTTCCTGTCTTTATGGTAACAGCACTCTGATTGATAGCACTTGTTTAAAGAATTGTGGGTGTTGTAGTTCCTCTGCCAGTTTGAACATAAGCTCCTCCCTTGTCGTGCAGATCGTCATCGTGCAGTTTGGCGGGAAGCCGTTCAGCTGCGTGAGTCTCACCATAGACCAGTGGATGTGGTGCGCCTTCCTGGGCATGGGCTCCCTGCTGTGGGGACAGGTGAGACCGCTAACAGAATACCGTGAAAATAACAGACCCGCCTGTCCTGTAAAGGTGTGTCAGCGTGTGTTTGTGTGTGTGTCGTCAGCTGGTGTCCACCATCCCCACCAGCCGGCTGAAGTTCCTGAAGACGGCGGGCCATGGCCGGCAGCAGGACGAGATCCCCGAGGACGAGCTGGAGGAGATGAAGGACAAGGATGAGATTGACCACGCCGAGATGGAGCTGAAGAGGGGCCAGGTGCTGTGGTGTCGAGGCCTCAACCGCATCCAGACACAGGTACCTGCGCTAAGCTCCGCCCCCTGGGCCTGCCCTGCCCCTCTCTGCTTCCCTCTGGACTGTTTGTGTGTTTTCCTCTGTCATGTTTGTGTTGTGGCGCTCTCTAACCGCCTGCTCCTCGGTCCTCAGATCCGTGTGGTCAACGCCTTCCGAGAGTCCATGTCACCGTACGAGGGCCTGGAGACGCCCGAGTCTCGCAGCTCCATCCACAACTTCATGAGCCACCCCGAGTTCCGCATCGACGACTCGGAGCCGCAGATCCCTCTGATCGATGAGGCTGACGGCGAAAACGAGGACGACGCCCCCACCAAACGCAACTCGGTGACCGTGCCCGTGCTGGCGGCCCTGCAGCCACTGCCGTCCTCGCCCAACCAGAACAACAACGCCTTGGACCGGATCGTCCCCCTGCACAAGGACACCGCCAAGGCTGGTCTGATCCCACCGTGTCCAGGAAGTCCCCTGCACAGCCTGGAGACCTCCCTCTGAACCCCCCTCCCCTCAGAGTTCACCACATCAGTTCAGACTGTTCACACCCCCCGCCCCCCCCACACCCAGAGGACTCAAAGACGTTTCTTGACAGCGGTGCTGTCGCTGCCGCCGCCGCCGCACATGAAGACTTTTAATCAAACACGGCGGCCGTGTTTTTTGTTTCTATGCGATACAGAAGCAGACTTGTTTACAAGTTGGGAATGTTTTTGATTTGGAAGAGAAAAGCTGCAGACGGACAGTGTGAAGGTGGGCGTGGCCTGTTGTGCGGTTTCAGGTTCTTGTTGTGTAGACGTAGGAAGGTGTCGTAGCGCGGCCGGACGGATCTGAAACACAAACGACTCAGTTTGATCTTCACTGGTTTGTCACGAGCCCTGAACTCCAGGACGGGCGCTAATGTTCGATTTTAGTTTTGCAGTAAATTTTCAGGTATGAAGATGGAGATGTGTAGTAAATCAACTTTAAGGAGGGAAGGACGTTGTTTTTATCTTACAGAGTTTGTGTTTGTAGAGAAAATGGTCTCAATTAAAAAGTGGAATGTTGGAATTTATTTTAGCATTTTTGTAAAAAAAAAAGTTCTAGGTTGTTGGTTCAAAGATGTAAAACAAAAATGTATTAAAACTGTTGAAGGATTTCCAGAGCAGGATGTTGTTTTGTTTGGCAGCTCCAGCAGCAGCAACATGTCGCTCAGCTCAACGCACGCTGCTGTCATCAGCCTGACACACACACACTTATTATTGACAGGTCAGTGAGGGTTAGGGACGTCCCGCTGTGGAACCGGCGAGTGGCAAGACTGACGAGTTTCTGAGCCTTTATGCACATTTTTCCCACAATCCATTGCTGTGACATTGACCTGGGACAGGCGGGGCGGGAGCACAGGCCTGACAGGGTTAAAGGGATTTCAGTCCCAAATCATTTTTGAGAAAATAGTTGGTATAGAATTCATTTTTCAGTCATTTTGATGCCGTAAAATGTCTAATTTCTTCAAACAAATCTTATAAACATGACTTTGAAACACTTTGAAATTTGAAACAATCCTGATATAAAATAGAAAAACACTCTACTGGATAAATTATTGAGACATAATCGAGTAGCAACAGCTGATAACCTCTGATCGCAATGTGATGTCTCAGGGATTACGATTATATTAGCAAGCTGAAGAGACGCTGATGTGAAAATATATCTTGCTCATGGTGATAAATTGTTAAAGCAAAAGGTACAGCAACACCACCTGTCCTGTTTCCCGCTGAGCTGTGTGTGTGTGTGTGTGTGTGTGTGTGTGTGTGTGTGTGTGTGTGTGTGTGTCTTGGATAAAGGTTCACAGGTCTGTTTGCTGTTCTTTGTTCTTTCAGATTTTTATAGCGGCTACCGGACCAGCAAATCAACTTTAAAACTTTATCTGGCCACTTGTGACAGGCTTTTTATTCTTGACATAAACACAATAAATAATTGACTAATAAAATAATCAATAGGTTAATGGACAGTGAAAATAATCGCCAGCAGCAGCCTTGGCAACAAGTCAGGGAGTTAAACTGCTGGTTTGTGTTTGCCTGGGCTGGAGCTGGACTCTGTCCACAGGAACTGATGTTCTCACGGTGAGGGGGGAAGCTAATGAGTGACGCACACTCAGCAGGACCAGGAGACGATGAGAGGCAAGACCACAAGTGTTTTCCCAAAAATGCAAAAAGGTTTTTATAAAATGGAAGTCCAAATGACAGAAAAGTCCAAATGAGCGTGATGATGTCTCTTCTCTCCGTCTGTCCTCGTGCTCAGAGCGTCAGCATGTTCCTGCTGAAGGTCTGCAGGAACAGAGTCACACTAAACACAACACACACACACACACACACACACACACACACACACACACACACGAATCTTTACTGTCCTTTTAGCTTCACAAAGAGAGGAGCATCAAGCTGTCACACAGCAGAGAGCCCACAGCGCCCCCTGCTGACAGAAAATCTCCTATAAAGGACCAGAATCTACAGCCGGGCTTTCCAAGGGAGGGTCCATCGATGTCATTTTAATATTTATAAATATGTCTGTTTGTTTGTTTGTTTGTTTGTTTTTAATTTCCAGGTAATTATTTTTGCTAATTTATGTAATTTCTTCTTATTAATTCTCTGGTAATTTTTTTGCAGTTTTTTCCCCTAATGTTCTGGTCATTTCTTTCTAATCCCTGCATGTTTCTGGGAGAACTCCAGTGAGCTGTCACAGGCGTCAAAGGGTTAAAATCTGCAGCAGTGATTATTGATTATCTGAACATGATGATTTTATCTCGGCACTTTGAACTGATTTGACAAGTTATGACACCTGGACAATTCTATCATAAACACAAACCTCAAAAACTTTCTTTTCATATCTGAGTCACTCAGACCCTCAGCTGTGTGTGTGTGTGTGTGTGTGAGAGTGTGAGACCCTGTGACCTGGTCCTGGTCCTGGTCCTGGTCCTGGACAGGGTCCTGGATCCCCCCTGCTTTCTCACCTTCACAGTTCAATATTTAAGTTTATAATCCTGAAAACAGTTTAATATAAAGTTTTTAATCCCACATATGAAGTCAGCCAGGTGAGTAAGACTTGAACCAGACCAGAGGACTGAAGTCTGAATAAAAGTTCTGGGGCAGAACTGACAACAACAACAACAATAATAAGAATAATATTAATAAACATACACTATATGGACAAACATAATGGGCCACAGCTCAGTGAGTTCAGGTGTTTCCTTCAGCCCCGCCCCCACAGGTGTGTAACCTCCAGCAGCAGCCATGCAGTCTGCCTTCACCAACATCAGGGGGTCCTCCCCCCGGAAATTCTGAGCATCTTAATTTCCTGCATTCTGGTGGATTTTCATGCACCCATTTACCATTTTTATGCATCAGTTTACTAGGAAAATCTTACTTTTATAAATATCTATTATTCATTCATTCATTCATTTTCCAAACCGCTTATCCTCACAAGGGTCACGGGGGGTTGCTGGAGCCAATCCCAGCGCTCATTGGGCGGATAAATATCTGTTATAAATTTTATAAATATCTATCTTTTATAAATATTGGGGGGGACTTGTCCCCCCCTGACCCCCCATGGATGAACTCTGTTTCGTCTCTGATGTGTCTGGGTGTTGCGGCTGCGTCACTGACAGGCTGCACACCAACTCCATCGCACCTCCGCGCCACACCTGAGCAGCCACAGGTGAAGCCCTCAGGAACTCACCTCCGTCCTCACCTGTGATCACGTGACTCGCGGGTCTGGCTGCGTGTTTTTTCATCACGTGTTTATTGTTCTTATTATTTTGCCCTCATGTGAGGCTTCGTGCTTCCCTTCGTCGTGTTTCAGGATCGCCACATTAATAAAATCAGTTTTGTAACGCTGTGCTGTTTAAATAAAGTTTACTGCGGGTGTGTGCGGCGTTGGCCTGCAGGGGGCGGTAGCGGCGGGTCTGTGACGTCACTCTTCATCATGGCGGACTGGAACAGAGGTAATGTTGACACGTCTTCACTTTAATCAGCAGAACCGGGACAGAACCGGTCCCGATCAGATCCCAGACCGGCTCCGACCAGCCAGACCGAGCCGGACCGAGCCGGGCCGAGCCGGTCTGTGTCGGTCTGTGCCGGCGGAACGGCTGCTAGCTGCTGGGAGCTAACAGAGCCAACTGCTAACTGCTAACTGCTAACAGCCTCAGTTTTTATAGTAAAGTTTATTTGACTGCAGTGACTGTGTGTGTGTGTGTGTGTGTGTGTGTGTGTGTGTGTGTGTGTGTGTGTGTGTGTGTGTGTGTGTGTGTGTGTGTGTGTGTGTCAGAATGCAGCTGTCAGGTTTACTGACTGAACACATTTAACTATACCAACACACACACACACACACACACACACACACACACACACACACACACACACACACTCAGCTCCAGTCTGACCAGTTCAGCTCAGCTGCTCTGCCATAAACTCTCTGCCTTTTATCAAAGTTTATAATGTTCAGTTTGTGCTGACATTGTGCAGAATGTGTCTCTTTAATTCTGTGTTTATTACTGAGGTTGTAGTTTGCAGGTCTGCTACTGGACTGCATTATACTGAGAGGGGTTTCTAGTTTTTTGTCCTCCCTATTGATATACAGTGATGTGGGACAGAATAGTGGAAACAGCTGTCAGTAAAGTGCAGCACTAACTATGAGCTCAATGCCAAACACAGAAGTGAATGAACAAATACAAAAAGAAGAAATGGGAGTGAGACAAAGAAAAAAATTGAGTAAGCAATTTATGATCTTATGCAGCTCAACACTCCGACCGCGTTCAGAGACAGAAAGCTTTTTTGCCTTTGCCATCAGGAGGTCATGACAGTGTGGATACCTGACAGGAAATCACACTGAATCCACATTTTTGCCAAGATTTGGGCTTTTGAAGGCTGTGGTCTTAAACTTTTGATCAGCTGATGAACAGCCTGTTTCAGTTTAATGGTTGTTTGCAATAAATTGCTTACTCAATTTGAGTAAGCTGTAAGGAGTAAGGAGTGTATATGAAATCAATTCAATCATCATGTTCAAATAATCAATAATTACTGCTACAGATTTTTGTCTGTTGAATTGACCTTTTGACACGTGAGAGAGTTCACTACTACTAATTACTACTAACCACTACTAATTATTACTAACCATTACTACCACGACTACATAAAATAAAAAGTCAGAAAATTAAAATGACGTTTAAAGGTCTGATCACTGAGGCTGGATCAGCTTTCTCTGTGTTCCTGCTTTTTTGTCTTTTGCCAATCACTTACCTGATGTGTGTGTGTGTGTGTGTGTGTGTGTGTGTGTGTCTGTGTGTGTGTGTGTGTGTGTGTGTGTGTGTGTGTGTGTGTGTGCGTGTGCGTGTCTGTGTGTGTGTGTGTGTGTGTGTGCAGGACATGGGGCAGTGGATGACCTCCTGGATGCTGAAAACAAGCTGCTGGCTGACAACCTGGCAACCAAAGTGTCCAGACTGAAGTCGGTACGTCACACTGATGACATCACGTGACATCACAGGCTGTCCAGAGTGTGTGTGTGTGTGTGTGTGTGTGTGTGTGTGTGTGTGAAAATAAAGTAACAAGCAGCCAGACTCGCCCGTGGCTGTTTGTGCTGAGCAGAACCTGCAGGAACAGGAGCCGTCCTGTTCCTCTGCGTCCAATCAGCACTCAGCACAGCGTGAGGTCACATCCAGTGACCTCATGGTGGCGGCGGCGGCGGCAGACGCTGGTCCTGGATCAGCTGCTCGGCGTCCAGCGTTCCACTGGCGTCTGTGCAGAAGGCGACGGCGTTGATCCCCAGACGTTGAGGCGATGCTGGGAGCGGCGGCGTGGAACCTGAGCCGCTGCAGCTGCAGGTTCTGCTCAGCACACACACACAGACACACAGACAGGTAACAGCTGGGACAGGTGAGCTCACCTGCTGCCACCTCACTGTCCCCTGCAGCTGAGCCGTGTGTGTGTGTGTGTGTGTGTGTGTATGTGTGTGTACGTAACATGATGTCATATCTGTCAGCATGGCACAGTCCCTGTTGCCATGGCAACTGTAAACAGCCAGTGTTGAACTGAGCGCGCTCTGTTGTGTCTCTCTCCCAGCTGGCATACGACATCGACAAGGAGGCCGAGGACCAGAACCTGTACCTGGACAGCATGGTGAGTCTGAACTGGCCTGAACTGGCCTGAACTGGTCTGAGCTGGTCAGATCTGTTCATTTGCTCTGTGAAGATTCATGTTCATGCAGGGCAGCTAAATCCTTCCATCCACATCACACCAACGTTCTCACAGTGTTCTCTCAGTGTTCTCACAGCGTTCTCAGAGCGTTCTCACAGCGGTGTGTTGGGGTTAGGTGTGTATGTGACAGAATGTTCTAGCTCACAGGACAGTGATGCTCTGGTTCCAGAAGGTTCAGGTTCCACACGTGTTCTTGTTTGTGAAACGTGTCGTGTCGGTGTGGATGGAAAACGGTTAAAAAAATGTATTTTTAAATTTCCTGGCTCAGTGTGGACTCGTCGTTCATTTCCCATCATGCCCCTTGTCTCCTGTCAGGACTCTGACTTCCTGAGTGCGACAGGGCTGCTGAGCGGCAGCGTCAAGCGGTTCTCCTCCATGGTGCGTTCCAGCCGGGACAACCGCCGCATCCTCTGCTACATGTCTGTGGGCCTGGTGCTGCTCTTCTTCCTGCTCTACTACCTGGTGTCCCGGATCCAGGCCTGAGGCCACGCCCCCCGCGGTCAGTGTCCCGGATCCAGGCCTGAGGCCACGCCCCCTGTCACCATGGAAACATCCAGAACACCAGAGACCCCAGTGGTGCTGGTGATGTGGATCGGGGTCTGGAGTCGGGACGCCCCGGGGGGGCAGGGGGACATGATGGGACGTCAGAATCTGACAGGAAACTTCCTGCTTCACCTCCAAAGTGAAAAAAACACAAATTAGAGAAACAAACCAATCAAAAGCCTCACTTGAGTTTGGCTGCAGTTTGGCTGGCAGCCAGCAGGGGGCGCCACAGACTGGCACAGGAAGATCTGATCAGGTCTTCCACTCCGCCACAAACAGGTTACTGATATTACCAGTGTCATTGATTATTATTGATTATTATTGATATCAGGGTTAGGCTGCTGTCTTTGCTCATATGACATGAAACTGGTACTGCTGATGACATCATGATGACATCATCAGCTGTCAGATTCCTGTGTTGGAGTCGCTTTGTGCAGCTGCCATCTCAGTTTTATGAGAGTTTATATGTTATGATATATATTTATACCAGAGATCAGATGGGAGCTAATGTGCTTATTTTATTTAATTTTATTTGTAGAATGCAGGCAGGCAGACAGGCAGACAGACAGACAGACAGACAGACAGACAGACACACAGGCAGGCAGGCAGACAGACAGGCAGGCAGACAGACAGGACGCTGAACAGGTTATCTGATGTGGTTTGGGTTTTTGGGGTTTGGTTTGGTGTCCCTGATCTGCTTTTCTGAATATAATTTATAATAAACTTTAGGACGACACCTAGTTATGGTTTACAGGGAAGTACAGTTGATTTATTAATATGTCTGTATATATACATGTTTTGTTTTGTTTTGTTTTTTTTAACATGAATATAGAGGAGCGGTGAGTATTATGATTTCATGCTTTCTAACATTCCTGTTGTGTCTCATATCAGAGGGAGAATATGGAGACGTGACATGTAATCTTGTTAATACAGGAGATGAATAAAGGATTTTATTTCTGCATCTTGTGCTCTCTTTATACATACATACATACATACAGACAGACATTTTATTAATCTTCCAAAGATTTTTTTTGTCATAGCTGCCAGCAATATCATACAATCACGTAGAACCAGAAGAAAAGGAAAACCAGCAAACATGTCCAGCATGTTGAATTATGTCCAACTACAACCACAGCCTGGCCCTGTGCTGCACGTGACGCGCCAACATGCCCTAGAAATAATATGGGAGTGTTATAGTCTGCTATAACAATATGACATTATAGAAATATTATGGAAGAGTTATAGTCTGCTATAACAATATGACATTATAGAAATATTATGGAAGAGTAATAGTCTGCTATAATAATATGACATTATAGAAATATAGAAGAGTTATAGTCTGCTATAATAATATGACATAGAAATATTATGGAAGAGTTATAGTCTGCTATAATAATATGACATTATAGAAATATGGAAGAGTTATAGTCTGCTATAACAATATGACATTATAGAAATATTATGGAAGAGTTATAGTCTGCTATAATAATATGACATTATAGAAATATTATGGAAGAGTTATAGTCTGCTATAATAATATGACATTATAGAAATATTATGGAAGAGTAATAGTCTGCTATAATAATATGACATTACAGAAATATAGGAGGGTTATATAATACTATAATACTGACAATATAGACATACTGCAGTACATTACAGGTGTTTAATCAGGTAAATGTGAGTCAGGTTCTTCGGGTCCCGCCGGATCTCATGTTGGCCGCTGTGTGTCGCTTCGTGTTAGCTCGGGCTGTTTCGGTAATTTCCGGTGCATCTCTTTCCTGTGAGTTGATGAAAACAAAAAGTCAGACGCCATTTCTGCAGCTCGTCTGGATTCCCGCTGTAAAGTCGCTCTCCGGGCGCTCTGCGGCTCCGCGGCGGCTTCCTGTCCGCCTCCTCGTGTGTGTTTCCCGGCCGGAGGTTCGGCGGCGGCTCGGCGGCGGAGCGGCGCTGCTCGGCGGCTTTCGGCTCCAGTCGTTCCGGGGAGAGATGGACGAAGCGGACTCGGCCACGAAGGCGCTCGCGCTGGATGAGGCTCCGGGGGTGGGAGGGGTCGGGGGGGTGGGCTCGGACACCGAGTCGGAGGCGGAAGTCACGACGATGACGGTGATGGCGGAGCCGGGAAACATCGACATGACGGCCGAGTCTCTGCCGAACACCGACGACGCCGAGGCGGCGTTCGCAGGCAAGTAGCTGCCGTGGCACCGCGGCCGCAGGGCCGCTGGGGGGCGCTGTGCCACACCGACACACCGGGTCAGCTGGGAACCTGATGTCCGTGATCAATAATTAATGAATATTAACAGTGACGTAAATCCAATATCGATGATCTGATTGGAGTGTTTTTCTGCTCGTGCAGCTTCACTGACAGACGCGCCACGACATTATAACGACACGGCTTCCTGCTTTGTGGCAGAAACATGAAACACAAACAAAGCGCTCAGTTATTATTGATTCATCAGACAGCTGCCAACCCGGCGCGAGCTCAATCCACCAATCAGCGTTAACCTCACAGTTTAAATCTTATTTCATTTAAATAAGATTTAAACTGTGAGATTAACTGGCGCTGCCCCTGCCCAGCACAGCCTGCCTGTTTGTTTATTCTTACTGCTTGTTCTTTGATTCTTGTCACTGTGATGGTGGTTGTTGTTGTTGTTGTTGTTGTTGTTGTTGTTGTTAGGGGCCGGGCAGCCTGAGCTGCCAGCTCCCTCTTCATTCCTGCATGTTCTTCTTCTTCTTCTTCTTCCTTTCTCTTTCTTTCTTTCTTTCTTTCTTTCTTCCGAGGAAGTCCTACTTCCAATGCACGAATAGTCCCATGCCAGATTCCCTCAGCTGCAAACTCAAGCCAATAGTCCTGATGGTGGCGCTATAGCAAGCCTCTAAATTTCAAAATGTTGAAAATTTATAATAACCATATGTGCTGCAGCTTTGCAACTTTCATCAAAATGAAGCCCCGAAACCGAAGAAACCTTTGTGCACTTTACACTTAAACATCAGTTTTTCACTTATGGAGGGAATCATTCATTGTTAAAACAAATCACCAACATCTCCATGCTTTCTAGATTCAATATGTGTATTTTCAGATTTTTGTCTTGATGACTGATTTTTTTTTTTTTTTTTTACAGTGGTTTGAAATCTGCCATGTGACTGGCTCAGTCAGTTTGTGAAGCCTCACATGAAGTGAGATAGAGCCTTGTCCTTCATGCCAGAAACTGAGTTCAAGCCTCAACTGATGCAAAATGCACATTAAAATGCCACCTTTCTTTTCATCTTCCTGTTCTCCATTTGTTGCCCGGCCCTGACCAATGCTGAATAGAATTGTTGTTGTTGTTGTTGTTGGGGGGTGCAGTTGTAATTATATTTTTACAGGTCACTTTGCTTTGATGTGGGCCTTTAAAGCCACTGATATAAATAAGAAGAATTAAACTGTTGAATGAAAACGGAATGAAATTTTGAAAATGAAATTTTCTTGGCCAAACTTCACACTGACCTTAACACCATGGCTGGAACTGTGATGATGATGATGATGATGATGGTGATGATGATGATGGTGATGATGGTAATGATGGTGATGGACGTGTTAAAGCTGATTTTTGATCCAGTTTGCATTCACAGCACACTCAGCTCCGCCCGTCCCGCTCTCACACACTGGCTCATTAAACAGTCAGTCAGTCAGTCAGTCAGTCAGTCGGTGAGTTGAAGCAGTCAGATGAACCATCAGCTGGCCCGTTCCTGGATATTTGGGCTTCCATCTTTTTACCATGGACAGAATGGAGGTCCAGCAGATAAACAAGGCAAATTTATCTGTAGCACACTATTTACTATTTACTATTTGCTATTTTCTATTTCTTTTGACTAATTTCTTGCTGATTTTTGGGGTCATTTATTGATCATTTCCTGATCGCCTTTTTCATTTTTTTCTTTTTTCCATGTTGTTGAAAGAAATCCAGTGAACTTTTCTCAGGTTTCAAAGTGTTTAATGTGCTGAGGGAGGCGTGGCCTGACCATCAGAACAGGATACTGATGTTTGTTCCTGTTGTTGACAGAGGTTACCACGGTAACAGTGGGAGACGTTCAGGCTGCAGAGGACAACGTGTTCACCACCACCGTCGCCACATCAGGCAGCCTGCCGGACCACGTGCTGGTGCGCAAACACTGTTCCCTTTTGAGGGGTGTGTGTGTGTGAGTGGGTGTGTGTGTGTGTGTGAGTGGGTGAGTGTGGGTGTGTGAGTGGGTGTGTGTGGGTGTGTGAGTGGGTGTGTGTGGGTGGTGGGGGACGGCGGGGGTGGTGGGCGGAGGAGTTACTTTTGTTTTATCTGACAGAGAAAGATTTTTGTTGTACATAGACGTCGGACAGAACAATCCACCTTGTACGTGTGTGTGTGTGTGTGTGTGTGTGTGTGTGTGTGTGCAGACGGGGCGGACCACCCTGCAGCTGGGTGAGGGGCTCAGTACCCAGAAGGCCACTCTGATCGTGGTTCACACAGACGGCAGCATCGTGGAGGCAGCCAGCCTGAAGAGCGCCGCCGCCGCCGCCATTGCACCCGGTACGCTAGGGGTGTGTGTGTGTGTGTGTGTGTGTGTGTGTGTGTGTGTGTGTGTGTGTGTGTGTGTGTGTCAGCAGACAGTGGTGCTCTGGCCTCAGGTTGATGTGTGTTTCGGTGTGTTTGTGTGTCCCTCAGGAGTGCAGACCCCCCCCACCCCGCTGACGCCGGCCCAGGACAAAGACTCCTGCTCCAAGTACAACTGGGACCCGTCAGTTTACAACAACGAGCTGCCGGTCCGCTGCAGGAACACCAGCGGGGTTCTGTACAAGAACCGACTGGGCTCCGGTACCACACACACACACACACACACACACACACACACACACTCGTTAAAGGTGTTTAACGAGCTGTGTTTGGTAAAGTTGTTCACATGATGAGATTTCAAACAAAATGAAGCATCTGGATCAGACACACATCGACCAATCAGATGAGCTTTTAGGGGTCATGTGTTTGTAGCTGGTTTGTGGAGCTGTCCATCTTTCTGTAGCTCCTCCCCCACACACCTGGGCCAGGTAAGGACCGCGCTCCTGCCCAGTCAGATCTGTTCCAACCAATCAGCATTCAGCTCTTGACCGGAGCCAGTTGTTGTTCCGTCTAATTTAACCACATAAGACGAGATGAAAGAGTGATGACATCACAGTGACATCATGCCGGTGTTGTTGTTGCCAGGGGGCAAAGGTCGCTGCATCAAACACAACAAGCAGTGGTTCACCCCGACCGAGTTCGAGGGTCTGGCAGGAAGAGCCAGCAGCAAAGACTGGAAGAGGAGCATCCGCTACGCCGGGAGACCCCTGCAGTGCCTCATACAGGTCAGACATCAGTCTGATCTAATCTAATCTGATCTGATCTGATCTGATCTGATCTAATGTAATCTGATCTGATCTAATGTAATCTGATCTGATGATCTGATCTGATCTAATGTAATCTCATCTGATCTAATGTAATCTGATCTGATCTGATGATCTGATCTGATCTAATGTAATCTGATCTGATCTGATCTGATCTGATCTTATCTAATGATCTGATCTGATCTGATGTAATCTTATCTGATCTGATCTGATCTGATCTAATGTAATCTGATCTGATCTAAGATGATCCGATCTGATCTGATGTAATCTTATCTGATCTGATCTAATGTAATCTGATCTGATCTGATCTGATCTAATGTAATCTGATCTGATCTAATATGATCTGATCTGATCTAATCTAATCTGATCTAATCTGATCTGATCTAATCTGATCTGATCTAATGTGATCTGATCTAATGTGATCTGATCTGATGTAATCTTATCTGATCTGATCTGATGTAATCTGATCTGATCTGATCTGATCTAATGTAATCTGATCTAATCTGATCTGATCTGATCTGATCTAATGTAATCTGATCTGATCTGATGTGATCTGATCTGATCTGATCTGCTGTAGTACCGCTGTCTGAACCCTGCAGGGTCCAGGCCTGTGGGTGATGGTGTGTTGTGTCTCTGTTCTGCAGGAGAGGATCCTGAACCCTCACGCTGCGTCCTGTACCTGCGCCGCCTGCTGCGATGACCTCGCCCTGGTGAGTCTCCGCCCCTTCTGCAACACCTGTGACAGGTGTTTCAGGACCGGGATGGTCAAGGAACTTCCTCAGTTCTCTTGGGAGTGTGGACGTTTTCCAAAGGAGGGGCTTCAGGATTGAAACAGGATGAGCTTCCAGCTTGAAGAGCAGCGTCAGGATGATGTCACTTCCTGTAGCTCTGACCTCCCTCTCTCTCTCTCCCTCTCTCTCTCTCTCTGTGCTCTCAGTGCTCGAAGGACGGCGAGGCCTTCGCAGCAGAAAGCATCAGCATGGTGAGACCTGCAGCTCGCTGCTCCTGTACGAGTCCGGCTGTAAAAACATCCTGAAGGAAAAGTGGACAGGAACTTTTCTCTGAAAGAACTAAACTACTAGACTAAACTAGATTTTTTAAAATAATTTGAATAATTATTATTACTGTCATTATAATTAATGTAATGGCTGATTTTATACCTGATACTTTGCTCTGTCCGGTTCAGACCGGCCCGGTCCGGCTCTTCGTCCCGTACAAGAGGCGGAAGAAGGAGGCGGAGCAGCCGGCCCCCCCTGACAAGAAGGAGGCGGGACCCAAAAACATCACGCTGACCCCCGGGACCACCTGTAGGACACACACACACACACACACACACACACACACACACACACACGTCATTTGTGAATCAGCTGTGATGTCATACAAACAGCTTTACTTTGCTGTACTGATCAGTAATCAGTCTGTTGATTGGTACAGTGTATTGATTAGAGTATTGATCCCCCTGCAGTCACGGTGACCCCGTCAGGTCAGATCACTTCAGGCGCGCTGACCTTCGACAGAGCAGCTGCAGGCGACGCCGCCGCCACAGCCATCCTGTCGGAGAGCCCGGCGGCGGGCGAGGTGTTCGCCGGCACGGCAGGTGAGCCTCACCTGAGCCACGCCTCGTCAGGTGGACATTATTCAAATGATGAATGAAATAAGCACCTAGCACATCAGCCGATAATGAGTTGGTGAGACAGCCCGGCGGCGGTCTGGAAAGACACTCAGGCACTTCCTGTTGTTGTGAACAGGAGGTGGGCTGATGATGTCATCACAGTGAAATCAACCTCCTCTTCCTCCTCCTCCTCTTCCTCAGTGCTCACGGCGTTGCCGGCGCTGGCTGTGGCCCCTCAGCCGGTCCAGGCCAAGATGGCGGTGGGCCCGGTGGCTGGCGGGCTGGTGAACGGGCTGGAGGCGGCGGCGGCGGCGGCGGCGGGTGAGGGGGAGGGGCAGAAGAACACCTGGCTGTACCTGGAGGAGCTGGCCAACACGCTGCTCAGCAACGCCCAGCAGCTCAAAGCTCTGATCGAACAGGCCAAGCAGCAGGCTGGCCCCGCCCACAGCCATGACCCCGCCCCCACCCATGACCAGGACAAGGCCCCGCCCACCAGGAAGGAGGTCAGATGCTGCTGGAATCTGTTTGAACATGTTCATTTTTTAATCGTTATTTTATAGATTCATTCTGTTTTTATTTAATTTTAGAAGCTGGTTATTTCACTTCTGTGTGTGTGTGTGTGTGTGTGTGTGTGCGTGTGTGTGTGTGCGTGTGTGTGTGTGTGTGTGTGTGTGTGTGTGTGTGCGTGCGTGCGTGCGTGCGCGTGCACATGCGTGTGTGTGTGTGTGTGTGTGTGTGCAGTGTGTCAGTCAGATCTCGTTCCAGCAGCCGGATGAGTCCGACACCAAGAGGAGCTCTGACATCACCGAGATCATCATCAATGTAGGTCACACACACACACACACACACACACACACACACACACACACACACACACACACACACACACACAAAGTTTTGACCTCTGACCTCTGTTGTGTTGCCGTGGTGATCAGCTTGATTCTGATTGGTCGTGTATTTTGATCTTTTCAGCAAATGTGTGTGAACTGCGGCCGCGTGGCGCTGAGCGAGTGCACAGGCTGCCACAAGGTCAACTACTGCTCCGCCTTCTGCCAGAGGAAGGTAACAGGCCCCGCCCACTTCGCCACACGCACTCCCTGATGAAGATGCATTACCCACAATCCTTCATGATAAACTCATATTCCACAACAGCTGATTGGCTGGAAACAAACTGAGTCTGTAGTTTAACGACTTCACACTGAAACTCAACACACACCACACTGATTCTTGAGAATTTGGATAAATGATGTCCCACTAAGAAAAATGCTATTTCTGTTGGAAATGTACAACATTTTAATGAATAAAAAGAATCAAGGGCATAATCAGGGGGTCCTTTGCACATTTGTAAGGTTCTTTTAGAGGTTTATTTTAATTTGTATTAATTTAATGATTATATGTTGGCCCATGGCCTACAAAACCAGTTGTCCTCGGATAGGAGATAATCATTTCAACTTGATTAAAACAACAAAAAGTAATAATTTCATTGAATAATATCTTTACCACATGAAAGAGTACATCATAATATGTATTAAAAACTACAAACGATGAGTTTTGACAATATTTACTATTATTTTGTGGTTGCTCAAAATGTGTCCCAGATATTCGTCACCACCGTCAGATATTTATTTAAAAAATAATAATAAAAAAACTACAAGGTCAGTTACATTCCTGAGGAGCCCTTTTCAAACCTTCAGCTCTACTGCATGCTTCAAGACCGCTCAGGCTCCTGGAAGTTTGCTGTTTTCTCTTAAATCTCTTCATATTTTTGGACACTGCTACTGTCACAACCATAACATGTCATCACCGTCACTTCTGTATAAAAAATATTAGATTAGATTATGGAATAAATGTCTACTTTTTAAGAAGAGGTCTGATGCAGGTAGCAACAGGGTGAAAACAAGCTGGCTAATGTGAACAACTCATGCTGATCATGTGAAAGAGCAGGTTTTTGTCTCCACCGTCAGACGTCACCACCGTCAGGTTTTCTGTGTGACGGTGATGACTGAAGTCTGAAAAATGCTTATAACAGAGCTCAGGATTGTTATTTTTTGGACCAAATAGTTAAATAAAGTTGTTAAGCAAGAAGCCATTGACTTGAGTGGTATAAATTTTGGAAATGTATGTTTTAATGAGGCGACTGTCACCACCGTCAGATTAGTGTCACCACCGTCAGAGGCAGTTATATTGGTTTGAAATGAATATGCTTACAATATGTTTCTTTGGTGCTGTTGAGTTATTAAAGTAATAGTCTCTTTAATACAAAAATATGTTTTTCAAATTAAAAAAAAAAAACAATTACGGTGACAGTGTTGACAAAAACAAAGTAGCCTAATAACTGGAAAAACCTATTTTATGAAAAAAATGCAAAATGAGGAGGTTGCACCGGTACATTGCTGAACAGCCAAGACCTTGGTCTATAATGATATACCTTCACATTTTGTCATTTAACTCACTTTTTTTTTTTTTCAAAATTAAAACCTGTTTTATCCAAATTCCCAAGAATCAGTGACACTTCATTTCTCGCTGGTTTTCTGAGCTTTGATTGGCTGGTTTGTGTTCCCTTGTGAAACTTAACCATGGCTTCATAATGGTAACCATGGTAACGGTGTGTTTTTGTCATGGTTATGCTGTGGTTGAACCACAGCATAACATTTTCTATAGTTACCATAAAGAAAACCACAGAAACACTTTTCATTTCTAATCTTTCAGGTCATTTTTTTGTTGTTTTATTTTGGTAAAAGATGATTGGTGAGAATTCTGCGTGTTTTAAAAATGTTTTGACGTCATTTTACTTATTAATTTTTCCTTTGTGTTGGTAAATCCACATAAAAAACACAGCGACTGTCCATCAGGGTTAGGGGGTGGGACTTAAGATCACTCAGCACCAATCAGAGACCAGATAAGCAGTGACATCATCACGTGTCTGTGTCTGCAGGACTGGAAGGAGCACCAGCTGAGCTGCTGCCAGGCGGCCGGCGGCGGCGGCGGCGGCGTGACGGGGCCGGAAGACGACGGCGTGCCCGCCGTGGAACTGGACAAGGTCAAAGTGTAGAGACGCCACACCAGCCTCACGCTCCACTAATGACTCACTTCCTGTTTGGTGCATCACTTCCTCTGAACATGTCGGTATCCGTGGTGTGTTGCTAGGCAACATGTATGCCACCGACCCTTGTCTTACCACCTCCCGCCTTTTTCCAAGAACAACAACAGCCGCTGTCTCCGTGTTTCCTGTCTCTGTGGATCCGAGCAGCCGACCTGGAAAACCTGGAAGCTTATTTTGTTTTCCAGTCGTGGAAACGCCCGGAAACCCAAACAGCAAAGCGTCGGGACGTCCTGCAGAGAGAACAAGTTGGGCTGAAATGTTTCCTTGATCCGCTGACGTCCCGGGTCAGCGGCGCTCACAGGGGCGGGCTGTTCTGAGCGAAGCGTGTTGTTAGCGTGTCTATTTGTTTTACATGTAAACAACATGAAAACATGTGGACATGACCCGTGAACAGCTGATGTGAACAGCTGATGTGAACAGCTGATGTGAACAGCTGATGTGAACAGGTCCTTGAAAAATCCTGGAAAATGATTTCCTTTAAGAGCGGGAAAATCACGTGTTCCAACCTGCTGTTTAATAAAGTTTTGAAGCAGCTGTTTACCACGTCAACAAACCAGTGATCAATAAAGATTTCACAGCTCAGAGTCACAATGTGAGTTTGTGGTTGAAGCAGCCGCCTTATAATGTTCTGCTTCTTAACACTCAGAAACCACACAGCTGATCATTGGCTGTGGAAAGCAAAACGGGACTATTTTCCCTGGAGGAGGAGGAGGAGGAGGAGGAGGAGGAGGAGGGAGCGTTTCAGTGTGAAAAAGTCCTGAAAAGCCAACAGTGCTGCTGCTTTTAGGAAAACTCATGTGGAGGACTTTATTGGGCTGATGGAAAACTGGAGTGAAGAAAGTGTGAAGGCTCTGAAAGTTCATGTTCATATCGTAGTGGAATGAATGGAGGAAAGGGAGGAGGAGTGATGTGGCAGCTCTGAAAGCCCACTGCTCGCTCTGGGAGGAGAGCAGAGGAACGTTCTGCAGAGGAACCTCTGGACATGCAGAGGAACGTTCTGGAACACGCAGGAGAACCGAGATGGAGCTTTAGTGTGTTTCTCTGTTGTGAGTGAAACTGATCAGAGATCTGTTTCAGCCGCTTAGTAGCAGCAGCTGATCTCAGATCTGTTTGACAAAAGAACAGAAAATGTAAAATAAAGTTCATGTGACGAGGAAATGAGCAGCTGATCCTCATGTGAACACTTCCTGTTTGTCTAAAATAAAGAAGAAGAAAAGACTTCCTGTTTCCTGTCCTCATGGTCCTAGTGTCCCACCGAGACCTGTCCCTACTCTGCCTCTGATTGGCTAACTCTGACCTTCAAGGCAACAAGCACCAGCCAATCAGAGGCAGCGGCGGGTCTTCATAGAAGGCAGGTGGGAATTGAATTGAATTGAATTTTTATTTAAGTGTCGTGCACTCAAGGTGCCCAACCCACATGGGCTTATAAGACACTAAACATGACAAACAGCATTGCATAGTGTGTAAACAGATAAACAAAACAACAACAGATAAACAAAAATAAAGAAAAACATACATACACAAAAAGCCCTGTGTGTGTGTGTGTGTGTGTGTGTGTGTGTGTGTGTGTGTGTGTGTGTGTGCAGAGTTTTGATGCTTTGACTCGTGTTGGACGTGTTTTTATTTATTTATTTTCTTGGCTCACTGACACAAACAGGATGACAATAATCTTTTTGAACCAGTTCTTTATTCCTGCTTTTTACATTTTTGATCATCATCATTATTCTTATTCTTATTTTTAAACCATAGAACACTAAGGACTGTTATCATGTTCATGAAGGTAGGGGGCGCTCACGGCCCTCTGCTGGAAACCAGAGGCCTTCACCCTGCAGGGCTAACGAGCCGCTCCCCAGCAGCTCGTTAGCAGCTCGTTAGCAGCTCGTTAGCAGCAGGTCAGGGGGGAGGGGCCTGATGAAATGTTTATGTGTTTCCAGGAACAAAAACAGATCAAACCTGCAGAGGGACAGGAAGTGACATCACATCCTGTTTCTGGACAGCTGGAGGTTTCCTGCTGGACGCAGCAGACGGCCCCACCTCTGACCCCTGACCCCTGACCCCTGACCCAGGTCAGTTGTGTCCCATGATCCGGCTGTGGGTCACGTGCTGACCGCCCCGCGCTGCGGCGGGCGCCGGTCTGATGAAGTGTTTCATCTGAAAACTAACGAGCTTCGTCAGCAAATGTTTCCGTCTCAGTGAGCCAATCACAGCTGGCGAGGAGGCGGGGGCGGAGCCTAGCAGCAGCTGGGGAGGAACTTCTTGAAGAACTTCCTGAACTCGGTGTTGAAGACGGTGTAGATGACGGGGTTGAGGGCGCTGTTGACGTAGCCGAGCCACGTGACCACGCTCATCAGGCTGGGCGGCACGTGGCAGCTCTGGCAGCGCGCCCGCAGCGTGTGCACCACGAAGAACGGAGTCCAGCAGAACAGGAAGGCACCTGAGGACCAGAGGGAGAGCGGGCCGTCAGAACACCAGAACCAACACCACAGAGCTGCGATCTGATGGGATCTGATGGGACCAGATGGGATCAGATGGGATCTGATGGGGTGTGATGGGATCAGATGGGATCTGATGGGGTGTGATGGGATCAGATGGGATCTGATGGGGTGTGATGGGATCAGATGGGACCAGATGGGATCTGATGGGGTGTGATGGGATCTGATGGGGTGTGGTGGGATCTGATGGGACCTGATGGGATCTGATGGGGTGTGATGGGATCTGATGGGGTGTGGTGGGATCTGATGGGACCAGATGGGATCTGATGGGGTGTGGTGGGATCTGATGGGGTGTGATGGGATGTGGTGGGATCTGATGGGATCTGATGGGGTGTGGTGGGATCTGATGGGATCTGATGGGGTGTGGTGGGATCTGATGGGATCTGATGGGGTGTGGTGGGATCAGATGGGATCTGCTGGGATCTGCTGTGCGAGCTGCAGCCAGCAGGTGGCGTGCTGCAGGTTCGTGCTCTCAGCTGCTGCAGCCTCAGGAAACTTCATTCAGTCATTTCAGTGAACACATTATTATTATAATCTTTGTTTTTATGCTGATTATTGTGTTAGGGTTAGGGTTAGTGTTATAACTGCCATTGTAATGTTTATTATGCCAGGAGTGAAAGCTGACGTCAACACGTCGCCATGGTGACAGCTGTCAGCTCATTTAATGGGAACACGTCACCATAGTAACAGCTGTCAGCTTGTTTAACGGGAACAGGTTGCCATGGTGACAGCTGTCAGGTTGGTTAACGGGAACAGGTTGCCATGGTAACAGCTGTTTTACACATCAAGACAGCAATAAAAAAAAATCTATGCTGTATTTTTTGAATCACAGCAATCTGTAATATGAAAAGCATTTGACCATACAGTTGTGTGTGAGTGTGTGTGTGTGTGTGTGTGTGTGTGAGTGTGTGTGTGTGTGTGTGTGCAGCAGGACCGAGGTGAATGGCTGCTGCCTGGAGGAACTGTGAGAGCAGCTGACGAAGCAAAGCCACATGGGAATTCTTCGACCAATCGGATTACAGCCGGCGCTCTTACGTAATAATTGGATTGAGACTTAAGTGGCTTTGTCCGATGTGGGCTAAAGGCTAGCAGGTCATCACAGGAGCGCTAATTATAGACCAACCTTTTCTCCTCTCTCTGTGTGTGTGTGTGTGTGTGTGTGTGTGAGTGTGTGTGTGAGTGTGTGAGTGTGTGTGTGTGTGTGTGTGAGTGTGTGTGTGTGAGTGTGTGTGTGAGTGTGTGAGTGTGTGTGAGGTGGGTGGGTGGGGGGCGGCGGGAGGGGGAGGTTCCTGAAAACCTGCAGACCAGATTAGGGATTGATCTCCATGTGATGTCATCAAACAGCTGGTGTGTTTGAGCCGTTCACACTTCAAACACTTCAGAAAGACTAAGAAACGATAGAAAGTTACAAGAGCGTTCCCTAAAAATGACCAGAAAATATGCAAAAAATAGACAGAAAAAAGAGAGAAAACAATGCATTGACTGAAAAAATCAATTCTATATTTAAAATTTAAGGAAAAGTGCCAGAAATCTACAAAAAAAATAATAATAATAAAAAAAGGTTTCAAAGGGCCAAGCAGGGAGCCAAGACAGGTCACTGATGTATCCCAGAATGCATCAGTGTGTCAGAGAGGCTTCAGAAGAGCTTGAAGTCCTAATGTGACATTTAAAGACAGACAACGTATCCATCCGCCCGCACGACACGATCCTATTGGTCCAAACCGCTGGGAGAATGTAAACAAAGCCAGCAGCTCAGAACCAGACGGACAGAGAGACGACCAGAGGAGGAGGAGGGAAGAGGAGGAGGATGATGATGATGATGAAGATGCTGGCCAACCTGCAGAGCTTCACCTGGCGAGGTGATAAGACATGTTGTCAAGGCGATCCATCCACACTGAATTCCATAATATTATTACTATCATTTATATTCTTCTCATTGATATTATGTTGATGATGATTATTGATGTTGCCGGAGTGAGCATCAGGTTTCCTCGGCTCCAGGCGTTCCCACTCGTCCCTCAGCGGCCCCTCAGCAGCCCCTCGGCGGCCCCTCGGCGGCCCCTCAGCGGCCCCCTCAGTGGCCCCTCGGCGGCCCCTCGGCGGCCCCTGAAGCAGCCCCCTCAGCGGCCCCTCGGCGGCCCCTCGGCGGCCCCTGAAGCAGCCCCCTCAGCGGCCCCTCAGTGGCCCCTCGGCGGCCCCTGAAGTGCCTCTGGTTTCTCAGCTGCGTTCGTCTTTAGGCCAGCAGACGCTTTCAAATACCAGCTTCATTTATTCCAGCCTAACCAGTCTATTCATAAAACAATAAATAACATGAACAAAATAAATTTTTTTTTTTTTTATCAGCCTGTATCGGTGTGACCAGCCTGTTAAAAACATGAGAAACCAGCAACAATAATAAGTTATGCTATGATGCTATGCAGTAGCTATGGTTTTCCTGATGGTCGCTAGGGCGTTCAAGGTGGTTGCTAAGGAGTTTCATGGTGTTCAAGGTGGTTGCTAAGGAGTTTCATGGCGGTTGCTATGGTTTCTGGGAGTGTTGCTATGCAGTTGCTATGGTGTTCTAGGTGGTTACCACGGCACGGATAGGCAGTTGATATGATGTTCTGGGTGGTAGCTAGGGAGTTGCTGGCCGGTTGCTATGGTGCTTCTGATTAGTGCTAGCGTGTTGCTATGCAGTCACTATGGTATTCTGCATGGTTGCTAAGGTGCTGCTAGATGATTGCTGTGGTGTCTGGGGGTGTTGCTATGTGGTTGTGGGGGTGGTTGCTAGGCACTTGCTTGTGTTTGAGGTGTTTTTGTGCCTCCTGCAGGGCGACCAGCCGTCCTGCTGCAGGTGGGACTGCACGTCCCACAGTTTGACTGGCTCGAGTTTTCAAAAGACACTTTTCTAAAATCTGTGTTTTATCCATGAAGAAAGCAGCTGTGATCTTGAAGGTGTGTCTGCTGTCAATCAAACTGCCCACCTGGTCCAGAGCAGGTTCACCTGCCAGCCACAGTCACCAGCTCATACGAACGTCCCGCCCAGTGAGGGGCGTGCCGCTGCAGCGAGGAGGAACCTTCAGACCTGAGAGAAGCTTCCAGAGGCGTTTGTTGCGTCTTGCAGGTGGAGAGACAGAAAGCGAGCAGCAGAACAACGTGTGCAGTGCTTTTCCTCATCTGAAGCTCACATGTTGCCCGTATTACATTTTTACCTTCTAAATGTTTTAAGTTCCTCCAGATGTTTGCTTTGCAGCTGCAGTGAGTGATTTCTGACCACTAGAGGGCGCTGAGAGTTGCTCCTGCTTCCTGGTTCAGATCTCTGCTACAGAAGCCAAAGTTCAGCTGAAAAATGTGTTTCTGGATGGAAGTGAGGGAACGATGGAGGATTATTCTGAGTGTGAAAATGTGCTGAAGGGACAGACTTTCAGCCACAAGGTGGCGCTGCAGCCACAGAGGCTCTCGCACCGCTGAGCTGATGTGGATCCACTTCTGGATCCCAATGAGATGTTTAAGAGACGCTTTGGATGAAGCTGAGCAGAGGAAGAGGAGGAAGAGGAGGAAGAGGCGGAGCTTCTTTGGTCCAGACAGAAATGTAGACAGATCAAAGCAGGAAGTAACAACAGAGGCAGCAGGTTTACTGGAGTTACTGGGAGGGTTTACTGGGAGGGTTTACTGGGCTGGGCTGTCTGTGCAGCACGAGGCGCATATTAAATATCACTGATAACATTTCTGAAATTTGTAATAAAAGGCCAGAGAAAACAGGAAAATGACTGCACTTCCCTTTAGACCTACAACACCCACAATGCACTGGGCAGACAGCAGCACTGGACAACAAACTGGGGCAGTGTGTGTGTGTGTGTGTGTGTGGGTGTGCATGTGTGTGTGTGTGTGCGTGTGTGTGCGTGTGTGCGTGTGTGTGCGTGTGTGTGTGTGCGTGACCCTGCTGACAGAACAGCTGGAGGGTTGATGCCCAGTGGCTGCTGGGAAACTGTGTGCTGTGACGACACAGATCTGAGTGAACTGCTCCTTTAATGTGGTTAAAGTGTGCAGCTCGATCGAGACCCTGAAGTAAAGGTTTGTTTGAGCGGGTCACAGCGCCACCTGGTGGTTTGTGAGCGCCTTGAGGAGCGTGACCACAGTCAGAGACTCACCCACGACCACGGGCAGGACCCGCATGGCCTTCCGCTCCCGGCTGTTGATCTTGGCTCTCTTCTTCTTGTGAGGGTCTGAGGTGAACTTGATCTCGGCGTAGGCCACGGCGGCCACGGGGCCGCGTTTAAACTGGGGCGGGGTGAAGGGCCGGGGCGGCTCCTCCTCCTCCGCGTTGTCCGTCAGCTCCTGCTCGATGATGGGCGGCAGCGGCGGCGGCAGCGAGGCGAGCGGCGGCAGTGCGGCGGCGGCCTCCTGCAGCTTGCGGCAGGCCTGGATGCTGTTCTTCAGCTTGGCCTTTCGGTTCTCCTCCCAGCGGCGCAGGCCGCGGAACATCCCGCAGTACAGCAGCAGCATGATGGGACAGGGGATGAAGAAGGAGCACACGGACGAGTACAGCACGTAGTCGCCGTTCTCCAGCTTGCACTCGCCGGGGTCGCGGCCCGGCACGTCGTTGATGCCGAACATGACGGGCGAGGCCACGGCCAAGGCCAGGACCCAGGTGGCCGACAGCAGCACCACCTGCCGCTGGTCCACGTGCTTCCTGTTGTAGTTGAGAGGGATCAACACGGCGATGAACCTGCAACACGCAGGGGACGCATTTAGACGTGACACGCTAACTCACTGCATCACTGATCCACCTTTAAATATCGCAGAATCATTTTCATCACCACAAACATCATTTTGACATTTAAATCAAATATTTTGTTGCTAATTTTCTGATCATTTTCTTTCTTTTTACTCATTTCTGTTAAAGTTTCAGGTCATTTCTTCCTAATTTACTCATCATCCTTTTGCCTTTTGACAGAAAACGAGCACACACACACACACACACACACACACACACAGACAAACACACACACACACACACACACACACACACAGACGAACACACACACACACACACACACACACACACACACACACACACACACACACACACACACAGACACACAGTATTGTCCTCTCTGGGCCCATCAGTCTTTATAGAGCTCTGATTGGCCCTGACCTGTCTCCATGCCCTGACCTGTCTCCATGTCTGACCTGTCTCCATGTCCTGACCTGTCTCCATGTCCGACCTGTCTCCATGTCTGACCTGTCTCCATGTCCTGACCTGTCTCCATGTCTGACCTGTCTCCATGTCCTGACCTGTCTCCATGTCCTGACCTGTCTCCATGTCCTGACCTGTCTCCATGTCTGACCTGTCTCCATGTCCGACCTGTCTCCATGTCCGACCTGTCTCCATGTCCTGACCTGTCTCCATGTCCTGACCTGTCTCCATGTCCGACCTGTCTCCATGTCCGACCTGTCTTCATGTCCTGACCTGTCTCCATGTCCGACCTGTCTCCATGTCCGACCTGTCTCCATGTCCTGACCTGTCTGCATGTCCGACCTGTCTCCATGTCCTGACCTGTCTCCATGTCCGACCTGTCTCCATGTCCGACCTGTCTGCATGTCCTGACCTGTCTCCATGTCCGACCTGTCTCCATGTCCTGACCTGTCTTCATGTCCTGACCTGTCTGCATGTCCTGACCTGTCTCCATGTCCTGACCTGTCTCCATGTCCGACCTGTCTCCATGTCCGACCTGTCTGCATGTCCTGACCTGTCTCCATGTCCGACCTGTCTCCATGTCTGACCTGTCTCCATGTCTGACCTGTCTCCATGTCCGACCTGTCTGCATGTCCTGACCTGTCTCCATGTCTGACCTGTCTCCATGTCCTGACCTGTCTCCATGTCTGACCTGTCTCCATGTCCTGACCTGTCTCCATGTCTGACCTGTCTCCATGTCTGACCTGTCTCCATGTCCTGACCTGTCTCCATGTCTGACCTGTCTCCATGTCTGACCTGTCTCCATGTCCTGACCTGTCTCCATGTCCGACCTGTCTCCATGTCTGACCTGTCTCCATGTCCTGACCTGTCTGCATGTCCGACCTGTCTGCATGTCCGACCTGTCTCCATGTCCTGACCTGTCTCCATGTCCTGACCTGTCTCCATGTCTGACCTGTCTCCATGTCCTGACCTGTCTTCATGTCCTGACCTGTCTGTATGTCCGACCTGTCTCCATGTCCTGACCTGTCCCCATGTCCTGACCTGTCTCCATGTCCTGACCTGTCTCCATGTCTGACCTGTCTCCATGTCCTGACCTGTCTCCATGTCCGACCTGTCTCCATGTCCTGACCTGTCTCCATGTCCGACCTGTCTGCATGTCCGACCTGTCTCCATGTCCTGAACTGTCTGCATGTCCGACCTGTCTCCATGTCCTGACCTTCTTCATGTCCTGACCTGTCTCCATGTCTGACCTGTCTGCATGTCCGACCTGTCTCCATGTCTGACCTGTCTCCATGTCCTGACCTGTCTGCATGTCCGACCTGTCTCCATGTCTGACCTGTCTCCATGCCCTGACCTGTCTGCATGTCCTGACCTGTCTCCATGTCCTGACCTGTCTGCATGTCCGACCTGTCTCCATGTCCTGACCTGTCTCCATGTCCGACCTGTCTGCATGTCCTGACCTGTCTCCATGTCCGACCTGTCTTCATGTCTGACCTGTCTCCATGTCTGACCTGTCTGCATGTCTGACCTGTCTCCATGTCCTGACCTGTCTCCATGTCCTGACCTGTCTCCATGTCTGACCTGTCGATGCTGATAGCGCAGAGGTTGAAGATGGAGGCGGTGCAGAGCATCACGTCCATCGTCATCAGTCCGTCACACACCGTCATGTTCAGCGTCCACACGCCGCCCTGGAACTGGACACACACACACACACACACCCACTGTCAGCCTCCGCCACAAAGCATCATGGGACTTTCATCGTTAACATTCCTCCATCAGGGAACATGTAACACAGGAAGTTCTGTGATAACAACACTGATAACATTACACAGCTTATATTTACACTTTTCAGATCATAATTTAATCTGATCACTGTTACTAATATTTTTTGATTACAGCTAATAATCTGATTTAATTACAGTTGATCTGATTTGATTGTAGTTTAAATAATCTGATTTGATTACAACTAATAATGTGATTCGACTGCAGTTAATTATCTGATTTGATTAAAGTCAATTATCTGATTTGATCACTACTTTTAAAATGCAAGTTCAGCAGTAAGACAGGGTTCAGGTCAGAGAGACAGTCAGCTGATCAGACATGAAGCAGCTTCAGACGGACCGCCAGCTTTAAAGACCTGCACGTCAGAATAAACATTTTCGGACAGGCAGTGAGAGTTACCTGGTGAGCCCGTCCTGCGTGTCTCACAAACACACACACACACACACACACACGCACACACACACACACACACACACACGCACACACAAACAGGGACAGATGAAGGATGCTGATTGGATGCAGAGTTTAAACTCACGTGTGACGAGATTAACCTCACATGATATTAGAGTGATGATACACAGAAGATATATGCTGTGTGTGTGTGTGTGTGTGTGTGTGCGCGCGCGTGCGTGTGTGTGTGTGCGCGCCTTAATTTTCTGGTAATTTTCTTTGCTAATTTTTTACTAAAGGTCTGGTAATTTTTTAATGTTCTGATAAATCCATTAATTTTTTAAAATCATTTGAATTTGTTTGGGTTTCAAAGGGTTAAACACTGAACACTATCAGGAAGCTGTCTCGGTTCTCATGTCCCCTGTCAATTTGGGGTCCAAAATGTCAAAAGTCTGAACATCCTGGGTCTAAAGGGTTCTCTGTGGAACCAGAAATAATTCTACTATAGAACCACAAAGAAAAACTAATTTTGTTTCCAGGCAGCACCTTTATCTTTGTGTGTAGCAGGCCACCAACCCTTTAAAACGTCATTTTCCTCTGACCAGGTGAAAAATCTGCCAGTGGGGTGAGATAATCTGAGATAATCCCCCTTGTTTTCAGCTCAGTGTGTCTTGTCTCAGGGTTTTCTCTCGTTGCTGTTTGTGTTGCTCTGCTGCAGACGCTTGAAGCAGCCGAGTGTTGCCGGGGAGAGCGGCCGGCCTCGTCTTGTGGCCCCGCAGCAGCAAACAGCAGCCGCTTCTGCCACCGCCGCCACCGCCGCCACCGCAAACCGCTTCAACACGGCCAAGAGAACCCTGCGCTCGCCTCCAGCTCAGGAAGCTCCTCTGGGAACGTGTTGAGACACATCAGCCACCAGGAGCCACACAACCACACTGGATTCAAGTTCAAAAGTGGGATTATCTCAGATTATCTCATCCCATTGGCAGATTATTGACCTTGCAGGAAGAAAATCAAGGTTTGAAGCCTGAAGGAACCTGAAGGACATGCAGGTTCTCTGCAGGGCGGTTCCTGAGGTTCCAGCTTGTGATTCAGAGTTGGTTCCTCAGGACAGAGACCCCTCAGACAGACAGGGTCCCAGGGGTCCGTGACATGAGACAGTTTGGGACGCCCTGGATTAGATGCTGGAATGAAAACCAGCAGGAAACAGAACCACAGCTTGAACCTCCACTGCCCTCCTCTCACCCAGGCTCCGGGGGCCCAATAGGGGCCCCTGGGGGTCCTAGATCAATTGTAGATCAATCAGTCAATAAATAAATGAATGAAGTGTCTTGAGTTGACCCTTAAAGAAACTGATATGGAAAAGGTGATCACTGGTAATCAATAGTTAATCACCAGATGGTTTTAATGACCTGGAGTCAATAGGATGCAACAATCTGATATTAAAGACTTTTCACATCACTATGCACTAAAGTGTGTGTGTGTGTGTGTGTGTATGTGAGAGAGTGAGAGAGAGGGAGGGGGGGGGGGTTGACCTCTGTACTGGCCCTCATGGGGCCCCGGGCCCCACAGGAGGGGATTTCAGTATTTATTTGTTCTGGTTTTGAACTGATGAATAGAGTCAAAGTAGTGAAATTAAAGCAGAATATTAACATCATCACTTGTACTTTTTGAATTAAACTCCAGTGAAATGAACCCTTTGAACCCTGAGGCAGTTTGCTTGTTTTCGTTCAGGACAGGCAACATGCTGGGAAAAAGGAAAACTGGAAAATTAAAAAAATTCAAAATTAGCAAAAAATAATTAAAAATAAAAGTAACAAGAAAACTGTATTTTAAATAAATTAGTAAAAGATTACCAGAAACATTAATAAATAAATAAATTAATAAATTACAAGATTACCAGCAAATTAACAAAAAGAATCCCTTTAAAATTAGGAAAAAATATTTTTGTAAAAATGACAATAAAACTATATTTGTAATGATTAAAATGAAAGGCCTGTGGTTAAACTCCTCATCAGGAGTCCTGAGGAGGAGCCTCGGGGCCCCTGAGGGGCCTCGGGCCCCACTTTAAACACACTGCTCTTTGGTTTTCCCGTGAGGCTCCGGGGGACTGACCTCGGAGTAGACGAAGAGCGGCAGCACGAGCACGGCGAGCATGAGGTCTGCCACGGCCAGGCTGACGATGAAGTAGTTGGTGGTGGTCTTCAGGGCCTTCTCGGTGTAGACGCTGAGGCAGACCAGCAGGTTCCCGCAGATGATCACCACGATCAGCAGCACGCCCAGCACCAGGGCCGGCACGTTGTGCGCGGAGGCCCCGCCCTCCACGCCGCCGGACGCCGTCAGGTTGTCCGGCATGTCAGCTGTCCCTCCCTGTCCCGGCGTCCCGGGGGGGCGGAGTCATGTAGGCCCGGGGTCAGGCCACCAGCCGGACCGGACTCTGCCCACCATCCTGCAGGGCCATGGCTCAGGCGGACTCTGCTGGACTCTGCAGGACCCTAACGATCTATAGAGGACCCTACCGGACTCTCCTGGACTCTAAACTGTGTGCTGCGGCATGAAGTGAGTTCTCAGACGAATTTCTCCTGAGGGGGACAATGAAGTCAAATCTAATCTAATCTACTAGACCTTACTGTATTCTACCAGACTCTACAGGACTCTGCTGAACTCTGATGGACTCGACTGTAGCCTACACTGCCAGACCCTACCGGACTCTGCCAGACTCACCCAGGCCCTGATGGTCTCTGCAGGTCTCCTCTGGACTCTGAACTGTGAGCCGCTACATGAACTGAGTTCTTTTGAGCACCACGACAAATTTCTCCTGAGGGAGATGATAAAGTTTAATCTACTGGACTTCCAGACTCTACTGGACGCTTCTGGACTCTACCGGACTCTTCCAGGCTCCTCCACTCTCTGCCGGGCTGCGCCGCCTCCTGTGCGTCTTTACGCGGAGCTGTCAGCGCGCGCGCAGCGGGACGGACGCGGACGGGGTGTGACGGTGCGACGCGGCTCGCGCACTGACTTCATGTTGTAAAGTCCCGGTCCGGTCCGGTCCGGTCCCGCTGAGGCGGATCCGGGTGTGATGCGTGGCTGTGCGGGTCTGTGCGCGCAGGCAGCGGGTCGTGCTGAGGTCCCGCAGGAGCGGCGGAGGCTTATCATGTCCAAATTAGCCGTAAAGCGGCTTAGAGCCCGTTCACGTCCTTGAGCCAAACCGCCGCGCGCCTCCGGTCAGGTCTGACCCGGGAGCAGCACCTGCACGGCCTGCGCGTTCACGTCCCGTCACGTTCATGATGACAAGAACCGCGAGGATCAATAAGATCAACCGGATCCAGAGGCACGCGACCCGGTGTCCCGCCGAGCCTCACCCGAAATGAAAAAAATGGATTTACATTTAATATCATTCATATCATAATATTTAATATAATCATTTTGTTACTTGTAATATGAAAACGTTTTTCTAATAGGCTATTCCTACTTTAATGCCTCAGTCGGCCGTGACGTCATCACGAGGTTGTCATGAAGCGCTGACAAATAATAATGATAATATTATTATTAATTAATTAATTAATATTATTAATTGATTAAATTAACTTATTAATTTAAAGTTGTTGTTTGTGGGTGTGTTTTTGTGTGTGCGTGCGTGTGTGTGTGTGCGTGTGTGTGTTCTGTCTGCAGTGAATAATTGCATGAAAGCTATGATGACAGACATTTACTGAGCTTATTATAGAAAGTATTTGATTAATTTAAAAACAGATTAAAATTGTTATTAATTCCATGTTGGTTAGGCGCCTGTGCTGCTGGGGGAGCAGCACCGGAGCCAGAGACACCAACAGACTCAACAAACTGATCAGGAGGGCTGGCTCTGTGATCGGCTGCAGACTGGACACTGTGGAGGCTGTGGTGGAGAGGAGGACACTGAACAAACCCTGATCACCCTCTCCACCACACACACACACACACACACACACACACACACACACACACACACACACACACACACACACACTGGACAGACAACGGAGCTCCTTCTCCAACAGACTGTTGCAGCTCCGCTGTCGAAGGGACAGATACAGGAAA
>NC_043985.1:34898581-34908581 GCF_902150065.1 Myripristis murdjan
GGTGTGATGACATCATCCTGCGTCGGCTCTGGGGCGGGTCGATGGCAGAGGGGCTTCTTAAGGCGGCGTGCGGGACGGGGCGCAGGGTGTCACTCCACCGGGACGCTGCAGGGTGAGTACCTTCACAGGTGTGTGTGTGTGTGTGTGTGTGTGTGTGTGTGTGTGTGTATCACCTGGTCCAATCAGCTCTGATCTGATGGTTCTGATCAGGTTATTGATCACATGCTAAACCCAGCCGGAGCTCAGGTGTGTGTCAGGTGTTGTGACTCCCTCCTCATTGGCTGCCAGGAGTGTGTGAAGCAGGAAGTGACATCACGGTGTGGCGTGTGTGTGTAAGAAGTGTTTTCATGTGTTTCATGTTTTATTGAACAGGTTCGAGCTGCAGGTGTTCAATTAGCACTCACCTGTCTGTTGCTAACAAGCTCATGTTAAAGTAGCATGTGGCTAACATTAGCATGGAGCGGCCAGGTGTCTCACCTGGAAACGACGTTCTCCTAAACGAAGCTGGGTTCTCTTCGTGTTTGGAGAACGTTCTTCGAATTGGCGTAAGGTTACGATGTAGACACAGCATGCCGGATCTACTTTCCAGTTCCAATAGGAAAAATGACAAGGAGAGATGCTGCTGGGACTAGTTGTCCACCTGGGTCCACCTGGGTCCACCTGGGTTCACCTGCGTCCACCTGGGTTCACCTGGGTCCACCTGGGTCCACCTGGGTTCACCTGGGTCCACCTGGGTCCACCTGGGTCCACCTGGGCGGCTCTGACAGGAGGTGCTGACTCTGCTCTTGTGTCTCCTCAGGATCTCATGATGGCGTTTGCAGGTCTGGGTCACGTGGTTCTGCTGTCCTCCGTCCTCCTCCACCTGACCACATCACTTCCTGTGTGGGACAGGTAGGACCTCGGCAGGTGTGCATGTCTGACCTCTGACCTGAGTCTGCAACGTGAAACTCACTTCAGGACGTCCTGGCCTGAAGCAGAACTCACCTGCAGAGCGGCGGGACACCACGGCAGCGCTGTGTGACGTGTGTGTGACGTGTGTGTGATGTGTGTGTGTTAACGTGTGTGTGACGTGTGTGTGACGTGTGTGTGACGTGTGTGTGTTAACGTGTGTGTGTTAATGTGTGTGTGTGTGACGTGTATGTTAATGTGTGTGTGTGTGTTAATGTGTGTGTGTTAACATGTGTGTGTGTGCTGCCGTGTGTGTGTGTTAACGTGTGTGTGTTAATGTGTGTGTGTGTGCTGACGTGTGTGTGTGTTAACGTGTGTGTGTGCTGCCGTGTGTGTGTTAATGTGTGTGTGTGTGTGTGTTAACGTGTGTGTGTGTGTTAATGTGTGTGTGTTAACGTGTGTGTGTGCTGCCGTGTGTGTTAATGTGTGTGTGTGTTAACGTGTGTGTGTGCTGCCGTGTGTGTGTTAATGTGTGTGTGTGTTAACGTGTGTGTGTGCTGCCGTGTGTGTGTTAATGTGTGTGTGTGTTAACGTGTGTGTGTGCTGCCGTGTGTGTGTTAATGTGTGTGTGTGTGTGTTAACGTGTGTGTGTGTGTTAATGTGTGTGTGTTAACGTGTGTGTGTGTTAACGTGTGTGTGTGCTGCCGTGTGTGTGTTAACGTGTGTGTGTGTGTTAATGTGTGTGTGTTAACGTGTGTGTGTTAACGTGTGTGTGTGTTAATGTGTGTGTGTGTTAACGTGTGTGTGTGTTAATGTGTGTGTGTTAACATGTGTGTGTGTGTTGACGTGATCATCCAGCCTGCACAGTGAAAACCGAACAAGGAAGTCCAGCTGGCCTTCAAAGTAAAAGCGTGTGTTTGACGTGTGTTTGATGTGTGTTTGACGTGTGTTTGAAGGAGCTTCATCGTGTGCTTGTGTCTCCGCAGGACGGAGGACGACCTGGAGGAGATCATCAGGAGTGACATCAGTCACCTGAACACACAGGCTCTGATTGGCAGGAAGCACCTGGACAGCCTGCTGGAGGCCCAGCTCAGGTGAGACCAGGCTCAGGTGAGACCAGGCTCAGGTGAGACCAGGCTCAGCTGAGACCAGGCTCAGGTGAGACCAGGCTCAGGTGAGGAAAGGCTCAGGTGAGACCAGGCTCAGGTGAGACCCAGACCAGGCTCAGCTGAGACCCGGCTCAGGTGAGACCAGGCTCAGGTGAGACCAGGCTCAGGTGAGACCCAGACCAGGCTCAGGTGAGACCCAGACCAGGCTCAGGTGAGACCCAGACCAGGCTCAGGTGAGACCCGGCTCAGGTGAGGAAAGGCTCAGCTGAGACCAGGCTCAGGTGAGACCAGGCTCAGGTGAGACCAGGCTCAGGTGAGACCAGGCTCAGGTGAGGAAAGGCTCAGGTGAGACCAGGCTCAGGTGAGACCAGGCTCAGGTGAGACCAGGCTCAGGTGAGGAGAGGCTCAGGTGAGACCAGGCTCAGGTGAGACCAGGCTCAGGTGAGGAGAGGCTCAGGTGAGGAGAGGCTCAGGTGAGACCAGGCTCAGGTGAGGAGAGGCTCAGGTGAGGAGAGGCTCAGGTGAGACCAGGCTCAGGTGAGGAGAGGCTCAGGTGAGACCAGGCTCAGGTGAGGAGAGGCTCAGGTGAGACCAGGCTCAGGTGAGACCTGGCTCAGCTGAGACCAGGCTCAGGTGAGACCAGGAAGTTATATCTGAATCTGTTGCCCTCTGCTGGTGACCAGAGAGAAGTACAAGTGTAGCGCAGCATGTTCACACCTGTTGGCCTGCAAATCTAAAGCAGGAAGCCATAAACACCTGATGAAGACACACACACACACACACACACACACACACACACACACACACACACACACACACACACAGAAAGTGGAGAAGGACTTTGGCTTCTGTTTTGGAAGCTGGACAACAACCACACCTGTTGACATCAAACTGTGCTGAGCTGCTGCAGGTTGGAGTTAGGGTTAGGGTTAGGGTTAAGGTTAGGATTAGGATTAGGATTAGGGTTAGGATTAGGATTAGGGTGATTTGGGCTTCAGTTCATTTGCAGAAGTAAAATTTAAAAAAGTTCAAACGACACGAGCAGGAGAGCAGGGAAGCCATGAAGTGTGTTCAACACTGCTGACAACATTCAGGAAAAGAAGAAGGGAGGAAAGTAAGTAAGAAAGAGGAAGATAGTTAACTATATTGGCCATTAGACAAAAAGGGGATGTAACTGTCCCTAAGGTAAATATAAACCCATGAGAAGAAACAACAGAAAAGATTATGAGACATGATAAAGAACAAAAGCCAAACACAAAGCTGCTGATGAAGGATCGGGTTAATTACAAACCTGCACAGAAGCTAATGCTTCCAGCAGAAACCTTTAATGTGAAACTGGTGACAGGAAGTACAACAACACAAACCTGGACGTTCAGTGTGATGACTGACTGAAGACGTTTCTGGATAATTATGTGTTTGATGCATAAACTGGGTTTGTAACGTGTGACAAATTAAATTTGCTGAGGAAGAGGAAGAGCTCGACGATGAGCTGAGAGGAGGAAGTTGTGATGAAGGCGAGTTTGTCCCAGCGGACAGTCTGTTGGTGTGCTCCTCTTCATGTGTTGTTGTTGTTGTTGTTGTTGTTGTTGTGTGGGCTGCAGGCGGGTCGGGGCCCTGCGGCGGCGGCAGCTGGGCGACATCGAGTTCTCCAACAGATACGCAGAGTTCCTGCGCTCCAAAGCCAAACACAGCTCCATCTGCGCCTTCCTGCGCCGCATGCAGAGCGTCAAGAAGAGGTACGAATCACAAAACTGTTTCCAAAACTGCAGGCAGAGACAGGAAATACCTGAAAGAGATTAAAAAAAAAAACCTTAGAAACAACAAACTGAAGTTTTAAAGATCAGGATGGTGAGTGAGGTGTGAACCCATCACGTCCTGAGCTGACAGTCAGATCCTCTGAAACAGATCAGGGAGGAATCGAACCCCAATCAGCCGCATTACAGAGCCATGACATGGACTCTTACTGTCTTGATCTGACGTACTTCCTGTTGAAACAGGAAGTGTGGGCGGGACACAGAGAAGGGAAGGATCATTCACAAGTGCAAACCAACAGGAGAAAACACACCTTTATTTTGAAGGGACAGGTGGATGAGAGGGCATGTTTACAGATCTGTGAGGGTTTTATTGGTTGAAATTTTAATTCACAGCCACTGGAGCAGGATGATGATGTCACTGTTAAAGATGCTCTGATTGACAGGAAGTAGAGGTCATGTGGGGTCACATCTCATTTGGGTCCAGAGTCAGATCGGCCATGCAAGAAAAAGTTCTTTCAGAGCAGCGCCCCCTTGTGGCTGAAAGTCTGCATCTTCACCACATTTTCAAACTGTGAATAATCCCAGTTAATCCAGCAGAAGCCTGGAGAGTCACATGTTCCCTCACTTCCATCCAGAAACAGATTTGTTCAGCTGAACTTTGGGTTCGGAAGCAGAGATCTGAACCAGGGAGCCGGACTGACTCTCAGCGCCCTCTAGTGGTCAGAAATCACTCACTGCAGTTTCAAGAGAGAGTCGCTCAGCACAGGTAGATTTCTGCTGGAGAACCTGGGCAGGTTTACTGGGAGCGGAGAAAGACATGTGACTCAGAACCCAGTTACTCACAATAATCTGGCTCCAAATTACAGAAACATCCTCATTTTAACTGTGTGGTAACCATGGTAACCGAGGCTGGACCTCTTTGTGTTCCTAAGTCACCGTTCCCGTCCCGACTCAGGAACGGAAGAGTCTCTCACACCAGCTTCCCAAAGTCTGGGGAAAAACTCGCCTTTTGTTTTCTCCTCTGTTTGTCTGACGTTTCTTTCACTTTTATTTTGTTTTAGGTTTTTTCTCATCAACATTTCAGTTTTCTGTATTTTAGTCTGAAATATCATGAATGTGGTTTCTTGTGGCCTGTGGCTTCCTGTCGTGCAGCTGCTCTGATTGGCTGCTGTGTCTGTGTGTCTGCAGCGGGGTGGGCGGGGACACGGAGCGGGTCAACGTGCTGCTGAGGCAGTACATGTGTCCCGTCTACGGCTGGACGTCCGACCTGTAGCCGCGCGGGACCGGCAGGTTCTTTATGGTCCTCACCTCGCTACGGGACTGTTTCCATGTCGTCGATCTGAGTGATTAAATATCAAAAATATCAGTTGTTTCAGCCAAGCAAGCTGATTGGTCAGACATGTTCACTGATGTTTTGTAATATAAGCCAAACACAGTTTTCATTGATTCACTGTGTGATTATTAAAATGGAGTTCACTGATTAGCACAGAGCTGTGTATATACTTGAATAAATAAATTTATCTTCTCAGTTTCCAATCAAAGATTTAAAGTTTTTTTCATTTTTTCATTTTCACTGTGTCGATCAATAAATGAAAGTGAGTTTCTGTCGTGTTTGGATCTGCGTCTGCTGGTGTGTCTGTTTGCTTCAGATCAGCGACCAGGTGAGAGGTCAGTCCTGAAAGAGGGTCAAAGGTCACGTCTGAGCTCAGGGCTCATCTGGAGGGAAAATTAGAATCAGAAAAACTTTATCAGTTGCAGTTGCTCAGATTCTCATGATAATTAAATTAAAGGAGTAAATTAAAGGAAACAGAAAGATATATGAAACATAAAAATATTTTTAACAGTAAGTGCATTATTTATACGCTGTAAGTCTCAATATGTGCATTAATCCTACAAACTCCTACAAAAACTCAAAACGCAGCAAAACAAGATCCAGTGTGAGCAGATCCGCTCTGCTGCCTGTTCACATGTTTCATACCTCTGGGTCACGTGCACACGTGCACACGTGCACACAGGAGCTGGATGCTGTGAATAAAGAGAAACCAAACCACTGAAACTGGTTTTAAAAAAAAAACAGAAAAACAGAAAAAGTAGCTTCAGTCATAATCCTCATAGAGCTACATTAGCCACAAGCTAACATGCTAACATGCTAACTTCAACACAGATTCTCAGATGACATCACAGGGATTAGCATTCAAACATTAGCACTTTCCCAAAAAAACAGGAAGTGATGTCCCGCTCTAAACGTTCTAAACGGAACATTTCAGTTCTGGCAGGAGAACCTGAAGGCAAACCCTGAGGTGTGCAGGGGCTCCAGGAGGGGGCGCCACAGGCAGAAACCAGACACAACACGTTTGTGCCAATAATGAAACAGTGAATCTGAACGCAGAGTAAAACATGACAGGTGTGACTGACGCGCTGGCAGGTGTGTGGGGTTGGGATTAGAGCTGCTCAGCAGGACAAACATTAACTTCCCACCGTCAAACTACTTCCTGTTTACCACCGAGCCCCAACATGCAGCTGTTCAGCTCCAAACCCCAAAACGCCTCTCCTCCTCAGAGCTGGTCTCCTCCTGGACCGGGCCGCAGTAAACTTTAGGGAGGTTCAAGACCCAGGATTTATGGATTAGGGTTAGGATTATGGCATTGCTGGGCACTAAATTTCTAAAGGAATCCAGCTCATCCTGGTCACTGAGCTGCAGGCCGTCAGTTTTCCAGTTTAGTTAAATTGCTGTCATGTTTTTTGGGAAATGATCCACCTCTGAGAAAAAAGTCAAACAAATGGAACCGATGTAAACTGTCATGTGACCTGTGTGTTAATCCCACCTGTGGAGCGACAGGTGAAACGTGCTGCTGAGAAAGTCACAGCAAAGTTACTTCATACAATAAAAGGCCTGCAGTCCATCCCATAATGAGGCTGAGGCGTCCCGGCAGGCTGCAGGGGGCGGGGGAGGGGCTGTGGACTTTGGACGGTGCTGCTGGTAAAGAGCAGCAGGAAGAGCAGAGACGCTTTGTTCTCGGCAGCTGTTTCTGCTGCGTTTATGACGGGGAAAAGTCCACGGTGGTGGCGGCGGCGGCGGACCCGCCCGCGGCGCCATAAAGCCTCCGATAAGCCTGCAGCCTCATTCTGCTGGCGGCCGCCTGACCATGAGGACGGGACGCACGGACGGGACGGGGGCCTGCATCAGGTTCCTGCTGGTGTTTCTGCTGCAGACGAGCGTCCAGGCCCAGTTCAGTGAGTACAGCAAGGCCTGCTCACACACACACACACACACACACACACACACACACACACACACACACACTCACACACACAGCACGCCCCGCTCACACACACAGGAAGTTGTTTGCAGGTGTAAGGTAATGGTTCTTTTAAGTGGCGAGGACGCTGCGAGGCGTAAAGGCAGTTTCATGGGTTCCAGTAGTGTTCCCATGGCAACAACACGGTTCCATGTCAAGGTCCTGGTTCCTGCTCAGGTGAGGGTGAAACCTGAGTTCCAGGAATGTTTTACGAGGAGCTGGCAGGGCCATCCGTCCTGATTGGTCCAGGCGTTGCCATGACAACACTTGTGAAATCACAAGCTGCCAGAGGATGACATCACAGTGCGATCTGATTGGCTGTTTGGTTGTAAGTACAGGCAGAGCTGGGTGTTGACGCGACAAACAGATGATGAAGATGATTTATGAAGCACTTCCTGCCCGTCACTGCTGTTTCTTCATCCTGCGGAACAGGAAACTGGAGAACCTGAACTTCATGGGCTCTGGGTTAGGGAAAGTTGACAGTCGAAAAGGGTCATAAGAGTGCAAAGGTCAGCGGGAGGGGTCAGGCTAAACAATGCACTAATCTATCAAACTAGGTTCAGGTCACTTTATTTGTACCCGTAGGAGATTTGTTTTGCAGCAAAACAGAACAAAGGGTGTCCATGTTAGTCAGACAAAAACATTTGACAATAAAAACACTAAAAACACTGACAGAGTACATATGCAAAACACTCACGAGCTTACTAAGACTAAAAACTAGGACTAAGAACAGGACTCAAGAGAAACCACTAAGAGACCGCCAGCATAAAATCAATGTGCAAAGGACAAATAAATAGTTTCCATAAATAAATAAACAAGTAAATAAATTAATAAATATGTGTAAACCCTGCTAAGCTTTGTTCAAGTGGACAATCGCAGCTGGAATAAAGCTGTTCCTGCAGCGTTTTGTCCTACACCTCAGGACTTTGGACCTACGACCAGAAGGTAGGAGCTGGAATTCGTTAGCCAGAGGATGATAGATAGATAGATTTATTGTCCTTTTCAGGATAATTGTTTTCACTTTCCATACAGCCACTAGAATTACACAAACAACTTTAGAAGAACACCATCAATACCACAGACGTATGGGATGAAACTTTTGCTGAATTTTATTTTCTTCCAAGTAGGGCTGGGTATTGTTAAGAACCTCACGATTCGATTTGATTTCGATTCTTTGGTTAACAACTTGATTCGATTTCGATTCGATTCGATATTGATTTAAACACTTGGATAGCGATTCTGTAATAAGTCGAAATGCACAAATAATTTTTGCTTCTGACGTTATCTTGGAGTGACACACCCCCAGCTGAAATAAAACATCTACCGGTGAGTTTATTAAAAGATAGATGTTTTTATGGCGCCGACACTAGAAAGCAGTAGCCTGTATTTAAATATAACTGTTCATATAAGTTGGTTGTAGATAAAAAACCAGCTGTGTTGGTGAGTCGCTGTCACGGCACCTGTTAGATTAAAAATGACTGAGCAGTCGGCAGAAGTATAACTATCAGTCCATGAAAAAATGATTTTTTCCAGCGGATATTCTAGTTACAACATGATTGAGCAGCAGAGCAGTTCTGTGTTGCTGTGTGTGTATTTATTCAGTTTTGGGAAATCACGATGTCTAGAAAACATGATAAGCCCAAGTTGGCTGCTGATAAGGACTAGTTACCGTCAGATCTCATGTGTTTCCACTGAAACGGAGAGAATACTGGCAAAAAACTTTGATATTTTGAGAGCGAAATGCTCACAGTATGAATACATTTTGATTATACATTTAATTTTGTTGGTAATAGTTGTATAATGGCATTATTAGACGAGAGGGTGTGCTTGACCGTCATTATTATCACTTCAGTGATGCGCCCGTTAGCATCAAGCTCACCCTCTCATGTAATAATGAGTTGCATCTGTTTTGGTTTAGCCACAGGTTGCTGCATAACATCGGCATGGTGTCGGCTAAGGTGGCTGCGCAGGTTCGTGGTATTATTGCAGTACTTTAATACTGCCTGGCACAGTTTACACACGACTTGACTCTCGCCTGTTACCTGTGTCCTGGGGTTACATTTAAATCCAAAGTGAGCCCAACGTCAGATTTTAAAGTCACAGGCGCCGACTTAGGTAGGTAGGTAGATAGGTAGGTAGATACTTTATTCATCCCACAGGAAATTCACATTTTCTTCAGCAGTATCCACAGATTACAAATGAAGTAAATAAAAAAATAGAAATAAAGAATAAGATCTAAGTATAACAGAATAAGATTTGAGTACAACAGAATAACCTAAGTACAACCCAGTGTGCAAAAAGCAATGTGCAACAAAAAAAAAAAACAGAAAAAAACGTGTGCATGGGTGTCTAAAATGTGCATAGAGGTAGGTCAATGTGCAAATTTAGAAGAAATATACAGTATACACATGATAAATAGCAGTAAGCAATATAGACACTATGAACAAGGATTATAAAAAGATAGAAATATGAACAATTTCAACAGAAGTATTAACGCTACAGCTACTTGCTTTCATCTTGTAGTTGTGTACAGTGCGGCTTCCGTCCGTACAACGTGAATCACATGGAGGTGTTGCTCACTGCGCCCCCTACTGGTTAGGAGTTGAATAGATTCAGAGGCTTTTGTGAATCGATATTGAATTGTGAAAAAAGATATTGCAATGCATTGATGAATCGATATTTTTACCCGCCCCTACTTCCAAGCCAGCGACCTGTATTGTTGGCCAGATGGAAGGAGTGTGAAATATGAGTTAAGTGGATGACTGAGGATGACTGAGGATGGGACTCATCACTTGTGATGCAGCTGGCTATTCGCTCTAACTGTCTGCTGTACAGGCTTAGGGTTCCACTCTAACTGTCTGCTGTACAGGGTTAGGGTTAGGGTTCTGCTCTAACTGTCTGCTGTACAGGGTTAGGGTTCCTCTCTAACTGTCTGCTGTACAGGGTTAGG
>NC_043985.1:34913581-34921081 GCF_902150065.1 Myripristis murdjan
CAAATTTGCTGAAATATTACATCAAATGGACAAACTTTGATGTGACTGATTTGATGGGACTGATTGGATTTGTGTTATTGACTGTACTTTTTTGTAACATCATGTCAGGTAATGAGGAAGTCGTTAAATGTTATTGGTGACGTCGTATTTCACACCCTCCTGACTTCGTTTCGTTTCGCAGGACACGCCGAGCCCCCCCCCGGACGGCGAGCCCTCCTTCACCGCCTCCACCACCATCCTGGTCTCTGTATTGGACGTGGACAACAGGCCGCCGTGGTTCCTGCCGTGCAAGGAGGACGTCGTGGGCGGTGCCATGATCTGCCAGGGCGCCGGCTACAGCGGCAGCGTGGTGCTGACGGAGCAGGAGGTGCATCACATGACTTCATAGCCACCTGCTGTTTTCACTGTAACACAGTTACTGCAGGACGTCCCGTACCGACAGCAGCACAGCCACAAAACTTTTTTTTTTTTTTTTGGTTGCAGTCTTGTGACTTTGTTTACATGCGCATCAGACAGCAGATCCCTGCTGCCTGGCTGCAGATCGTGTGCTTTTAGGATCAGGGTTAGCGTGTTTTAATCAGAGCTGTTCAGGAGGGCCAGCTCAGTCCAGGCTCGCGCTATCATCAGTAATAATTTCAAGATTTCAATATTTTCTTTAATGTCATCTCAACGTGCATTTGCATACATGTAGAGAAGGAAATGCTGTTTCTCAGTCAGTGTCGGCAGAGAATCAAAAGACCGTCATGAATAATTAAAAGAGAAAGACTGCAGGTCTCTGTGAAGCCAGGCTGAGTCAGGCTCTGCTCTCAGTGTGAACAGCTGTGAACACACCTGCTCTGGCTCTGCTCGCAGGTGGGAGTCTTGCCGCTCACGCCTGGACCGCTGTACGCCATCGACGGAGACTTTGGGATTAACGAGGAGATAACGTACAGGTTCCTGAGCGGTAAGATGCCCGATCATATCAAACACTGATCTGGATTTTGGTGTTCTACCCATTATTATTGCTATTCTTACTTTAACTGAGAGTCTGCACAGCCAGTAAAGTTTCATGACCTTTGGACCCTTGAAACCTGTTAAACTGAACCCTCTGAAGCCTGAGCAAAGTCTTTTGAATTCATTAAAAACTTGGGAATAAAGGTGATGAGCAAATGATCAAAAGCCAAAATGATCAAAAAATGAATAGCTCACCTGGTAGAGTGCGTACCAAGGCCTGGGTATGAATCTGACCTCAGGCCGTTTGCTGCAGGTCGTCCCGTCTCTGCCCTGCCTGTCCTGTCTCGCTCTACTGTCGCCGTCTAATAAAGCAGGAATGACAAAAAATGAACTTCAAAAAATAGAAAAACATTACCAAAAAATTTGAAAAAATGTGTTTAATTTATTGTAAACATTAGTTTACAGTTAAATGACAAGAAAAATTACCACAAGTATAACATGAAATTACCTCTCAAAATTGTGAAATAATAATAATAATAATAATAATAATAATACAAAATAATATTGCAAAACACATGGAAGTCAAATGGAGAGAAACTAAGACTTATTTTTCATTGCACTGTTCCTTTGTGATATTTGTATTATTTGGGATATTTGGGATGTATATTCATCTTGCGGTGTTTTGTCTAAGAGGTTCCTCTCTGTTTGTTCGTAGGAAATGATGCCGGCCTGTTTCAGATCGGTGCAGAGAGCGGGAACATCACGATGGTCAGAGCGGCCGACGTCCCGGGACCGATCAACCTCACAGTGCTGGTAGAGACAGACACACTGCTCACTCCAAGCCCTCCGGCAGGGACAGGACACTGAGCGAGTTAACCAAAAAAAAAGAAAGAAAGAAAGAAAGAAAGGAGAAGATAAGAAACCATATTTATAATGACTCAAGGTCAGATCAGTGATGCTGGACCAACGTTACATTTCTGAATATCTTTCCAAGAGAGAAATGACCCGAAATTTTCCAAGAAATCAGTAAAAACTCACAAGAAAATGACCTAAACATAAAAAAGAAAATGACTTGAAAACTAGAGAAATAAAACAGAAAATGAGTAAAACTTGTAAACTTTCTTTATCATTTGGGTGAAACAAAATTTAGGTGGTTCATGTTTGGACTTTTTTAAGTTTTTTGTCTCTGAATGACAGGACATTCCTGCAGACATAAAACGTGATGGGAAAAATGCTTTCTCTGTAAAAATCAAACCAATCCCCCGGCGTCTGGTCCTCAGAACAATCACAAGTCTGTTCTTTCTTCTCCAGGCGGCACAAAAGCTCAACAGTTTTCAGTACGCCACCACCAAGGTCACGATCCGGGTTCTGCTGCGGAGCCGGAACCCTCCGCGCTTTGAGAGGACAAGCTACGGTGCCGTGGTGACGGGCGTCGGCACGATGGCGCTCGACTCGGACAACACGACCCAGCCTCTCCGGATCCAGGCCACGGACGCTGACTTTGCTGGGGTAAAACACGTTGTTTTCTGTTTGCATGTTTTCTTGTTGCCTTTTTGTTTCTGGGGTTTAGAGAGACGGCGACCAGGACTCTGAGTGCTGAGGCAGGGGCACCGCCAGGAATTTGGGGCCCCATGAAAAAAAAAAAAAAAAAAAAAAAAAAAAAAATATATATATATATATATATATATATATATATATATATATATATATATATTTGTATGTATGTATTTACTCAATGATGGTTTAATAATTTTATATTACTTTTTCCCTATTTTTTGGGGCCCCTGTCAGGCAAGGGCCCTTAGAATTGTCCTAACTTTTCCCCGATATACGGCGTCTCTGCTCTGAGGCCTTTAGATGAAACTCTTGTCTCTTTACGGCACTTTTATCTTTGACTTTCTCTCTCATCTGTTGGTTTATCAGTTTATTACAGAACAGGAAGAGCCTAAACAACATTAAGTCTTTTTAGAGATTATGAGACGTGAGCTCTTTTTTGGCAGAGGATGGTAGTGAAAACTGTGGAAAAACAAACCATATTGACAAAAGTCCTGGTCCACCTCCACCTCCACCTGCAGGAACTTCTCTGAGCTCCATCCTGAACCCAGAGGCTTTAATATGGAGAACAGCTTCCACTCTTCTGGGAGGCTTTCTGCCAGATGTTGGAGTGTCTGTGGGAGTTTCTGCCAGATGTTGGAGTGTGTCTGTGGGAGTTTCTGCCAGATGTTGGAGTGTCTGTGGGAGTTTGTGCCAGATGTTGGAGTGTCTGTGGGAGTTTCTGCCAGATGTTGGAGTGTCTGTGGGAGTTTGTGCCAGATGTTGGAGTGTCTGTGGGAGTTTGTGCCAGATGTTGGAGTGTCTGTGGGAGTTTTGAGCCTTTGTGAGCTCAGACTCTGATGTTGGACCAGAGGGCCCGGCTCCCAGTCTGCGTTCTAGTTGATCCCAAAGGTGTTGGATGGGGTTGAGGTCGGGGCTCTGTGCGGGCCGCTCAACTTCTTCCACCCCAAACTCAGCCGGCCACGCCTTTATGGAGCTGCTCTGTGCACTGGGGCTCAGTCATGCTGGGACAGGAAAGGGCCTTCCTTCCCCAAACTGGTCCCACAGAGCTGGAGGCAGAGAATTGTCCAAAATGTGTTTGTGCTGATGTTGATGCCAGAGGAGGTTTGGAGCTCTGCAGGTACTGAGGCGGCAGAGCGTCGGACTCTTTTACGCACTATGAGCCTCGGCGCTCGGCGACCCCGCTCTGTAACTTTACGTGGTGCCGCCCCCTGGTGGCCGAGTCGCTGTGGTTCCTAAACGCTTCCACTTTGCAATAATCCCACTTCCAGCTGATGGTGGAATATCTGCAATAATCCCACTTCCAGCTCATGGTGGAATATCTGCAATAATCCCACTTCCAGCTGATGGTGGAATATCTAGGAGGGCAGAAAGTTGAGCAGCTGACTTGTTGCAGCGGTGGCTTCCTGTTCCATCACTATTCCAGCAGCACCTGGAACTCAGTGAGCTCTTTAGAACCAGACGCTCTGTCACTGATGTTGGTGAAGGCAGACTGCATGGCTGCTGCTGGAGGTTACACACCTGTGGGGACGGGGCTGAAGGAAACACCTGAAGTCACTGATGAAGAGCTGTGGCCCAGCACTTTTGTCCATATAGTGTATCTGATGTTATACTGATTCCCCTGTGATGATGGTGTACCTTAGAGAAACCAATCGCTTCTCCAAACCTGTCTTCCTGTCGGCTGAGAAGCAACTTTACAGGCATTTTAATAGTTTGTTTAACATCGCTCCACTTATTTATAACTTGTTTGTTTTGTTTTTTTTTAAATGGCACTAAGGAGAACAGTGTCTTTCAATTTCGTTGTACTTGTTGCATTGACAATAAAGACATTCCCTTCCATTCCATAATTTATTGTATTTTGTGTGACTCTCTGGTTTCTGTTCCTCTGTGCTCTTCCACTTGGATCAGTAAAGTTCTGTGATTTCTTTTCACACAGGGAGTTAATCCTGATGTGACCTACAACATTAAAGGCAGCAGTGGTTTCTCTCTCATCGGAGGCTATTTATTCATGACTGAGGATCGTCCGCTGGGTTCAGTTACCTTCCAGGTGAGATCCTCAAGCTGAAACTGTCCCGTTTCTCTGTTTTTAAAAATTAAAACTGAAGTTCATCTGTGCACCTGAAGGTGGCGGCAGTGGACACGGTGAGCGGAGAGATGGCCACAGCTGAGCTCAGCGTCGAGGTCACATCAGGTAGGTCTGGTGGTGGTGGTGTGTGTGTGTGTGTGTGGGGGGGGGGGGGGGGGGGGGGGGGGGTTGATATAGCCAATCAAAACCCAACAACAACAAACTGAAGTGATGTGGAACAGGAGAACAAGCAGGGAGCTTATTGGCTGAGAGAACGCTAATGAACAGGTAAACCTATGGGCGGGGCTAATGTGGCTAATACAGAGCAGGTGTGCAACGAGCTCAAAGGTGAACTACAGGAACAAGAGAGGGACACACAGCACACACACGGCAGAATGCTGATGAAGTTGTTCTGCCTCTTTAGGAACTTCAAAAGTTGAGTGATTGTTCAGGTGCAGACGGAGAATATTTTGAAAACTTTGCTTGCGTTCCAGTACTCATACTACCACACTATTTAGTAGGGAAAAAGAATGAGTATGTCCCAGTGCATAGTGTGTCAGATGCAGTACGCCAAGAGTACCAGGATGTTCTACTACATCCACTCAGATTTCACAGTCTGCATGTCAGCATGCTGCTCTGGCCATGCTGACCCACAATCCTTTGCACAGTGGACGTTACGTCGCACTGACTGAGTTGCGTGTACAGGCCACACCCACATATGGAAGACAACACACACACACACACACACACACGGCGCTCACCTGGCTCAGGTAGAGCAGCAGAGACAGGAAGACAACAGATCAGAAATCAGACAGAGGACAGCGCAGTATGATACAGCACCGCCATTTTGACAACAACATTCAAATGTGGAGCTACGGACGGAGGAGGAAGTGAGCGAGAGGGTCAGAGGTCAGGGAGGACGGATGCAGTGTGTCCCAGTAGTATGCATACACATGCATACTGCATACTACACTGCATACTTTGTAAGGGCAGCTGCAGTACATACTAAAAGTAAAAAGTAGAAGTATGCAATTTGGAATGCAGGGTTTGTTTCTCAGTTTGTACATAATGGCCTCCTCTCCTCAAGCATTAGCCCCGCCCACAGGAGGGGCCAGCTGAGGTGGGTGGAGTCAAGGAGTTGAGGAGGCACAAAACAGAGAAATATAAAAAGCTTTTGGGCTTTTACTTTGTTGGCCATTGCCTGAAACTCTTAAAGCTGCGTCTCTATTTGTGATCCAGTGGATTTCACTCCAAATTCCAGGGTAGAATCAGGCCACGCCTCCTTGTGTGTTTATGGTCATTACACCGATCAGGTATTGATTTACTGATATTTAAATGCTGCACAAATGACCTCTCACATGGGAGCCTGCGAGCGGAGGATGGTTGTGAAACAGGAAATGTTATCAGACTTTAAGATTCAAACGGTTTGCTCTCCTGTCAGGGCTCACCACCACACAGGCCACACCCACCACACAGACCACGCCCACCGAGGAGACCACTGGTGTTCCCACCAGTAACTCCAGCATGACCACTGAAGACAGCCACTCCACCGCCAGCACAGCCCCACCTCCCACAGGTAGCCACGCCCCCACATGTAGCCCCGCCTCCTGCACGTAGCCCCGCCTCCCACAGAGGAGAGTCACAGCTTCTCTTTTCTAGGAATTATCTGTCCCAGACGACAACTGGGCCGATATTCAGATTTTTTTCAGTAATGGGTGTTGCAGTTTTGATTGGCATGGCGGTTGATATGAAAACCAGTCAGGCTCCGCCTCTCTGTCGACAGTGGAACAGAGGCGAGTGGGCGGGGCCACAATTCTGATAATATGGTTCCAGTTTTCATATCAGTTTTACGTTGCGCTCTTAAAACACAAGAAATCTGATCTAGCATCACCAGTCTGACCTTTAAATATATCATTTCGATTTATTTTTTTAAAAAATAAAAGTTTAATTTTTTTTTTTTTTTGTTGCTATTTTTGGCTAATTTCTGGAAATTGTCTTTTCTGCATTTTATTAATACAATAATGTTAAATATAATAATGTTAATTAAACCTTATTTTTCTTCTTGCCAATCAGCTGCATCAACGTGCCGCAAATACACCAGAGAAACACAGGGTGCAGTTCAGTGTTGTGTCCAGCGGGGGCAGCACTGAGCTAAACAGCCTGCAGTTCAGTGTTGTGTCCAGCGGGGGCAGCACTGAGCTAAACAGCCTGCAGGTCAGTGTTGTGTCCAGCGGGGGCAGCACTGAGCTAAACAGCCTGCAGGTCAGTGTTGTGTCCAGCGGGGGCAGCACTGAGCTAAACAGCCTGCAGTTCAGTGTTGTGTCCAGCGGAGGCAGCACTGAGCTAAACAGAGCAGAATATTGGCCCTTTTCCACTAGTATCGACTCGGCTCGACTCGGTTTCGGTGGTTTTCCATGACAGTTGAGTCCCACCTCGCCGTGGGTGGAGTCGTCATAGCAACGCGGCGCACCGCCCACCTCCCTCTGGATTCCCTCTGGAGTCTCCACCTCTTCATGTGACTGCGGTGCCGGTGTGCTTGCCATTTTCCGACTTTGCCAACTTCAGTGATGATCAATGCGCACGCTCGCTGCTGCCGTTTTTTTTTGTTTTTTTTTTTAAATGTTGGGTTTTGTTTTCGTGCAGGAGTTGCTCTCGTCACTCCCTGTCCAATCAGTGGCCTGCACAGCGTTTACGTCACATTTTCGGCTCGACTCAGCTCGAGACTGGTCGAAAAGTCTCATAGACTGCTGTTCATTTGACTCCGTTTAGCCCAGTTTCAGTCTCCACAGCGCCCCCTGCAGGTGTTCACATAGACTCCTGGAGGTGGAACTCCATCAGTTTAATCAGTTTAATTTTTAGATCTGCTGAGAAAAGATCATTTCATGATTCAAGTTTCTCCCAGTTTCTTAGTTTCTCTCACTGGCTCCCAGTTTTTGTCTAGATTCACT
>NC_043985.1:34931081-34946081 GCF_902150065.1 Myripristis murdjan
ATGCCACAAACACGCCTCCAACATGCCTCCAACGTGCCTCCAACACGCCTCCAACATGCCTCCAACATGCCACAAACACGCCTCCAACACGCCTCCAACATGCCTCCAACATGCCACAAACACGCCTCCAACACACCTCCAACACGCCTCCAACATGCCACAAACATGCCTCCAACATGCCTCCAACATGCCACAAACACATTTCCAACACGCCTCCAACATGCCACAAACACATTTCCAACACGCCTCCAACATGCCACAAACACATTTCCAACACGCCTCCAACACGCCTCCAACATGCCTCCAACATGCCACAAACACATTTCCAACACGCCTCCAACATGCCACAAACACGCCAATGTGAAAGGAAAATACACATTTTGGGCAGCTCAGACTTCCTGATTGATTCAGACTTGCTAACTGACTGACCCGTCCTGTCGCCTGGCCCGTCCTGTCGTCTGGCTCTGGCCCGTCCTGTCGCCTGGCCCGTCCTGTCGTCTGGCTCTGGCCCGTCCTGTCGTCTGACCCGTCCTGTCGTCTGACCCCTCCTGTCGTCTGGCCCGTCCTGTCGTCTGGCCCATCCTGTCGTCTGGCTCTGGCCTGTCCTGTCGTCTGACCCGTCCTGTCGCCTGGCTTTGGCCCGTCCTGTCGCCTGGCTTTGGCCCGTCCTGTCGCCTGGCTCTGGCCCGTCCTGTCGCCTGGCTCTGGCCCGTCCTGTCGTCTGGCTCTGGCCCGTCCTGTCGTCTGGCTCTGGCCCGTCCTGTCGCCTGGCCCGTCCTGTCGCCTGGCCCGTCCTGTCGCCTGGCCCGTCCTGTCGTCTGGCTCTGGCCCGTCCTGTCGTCTGGCCCGTCCTGTCGCCTGACCCGTCCTGTTGTCTGACCCGTCCTGTCGCCTGGCCCGTCCTGTCGTCTGGCTCTGGCCCGTCCTGTCGCCTGGCCCATCCTGTCGCCTGGCCCGTCCTGTCGTCTGGCTCTGGCCCGTCCTGTCGTCTGGCTCTGGCCCGTCCTGTCGTCTGACCCCTCCTGTCATCTGGCCCATCCTGTCGTCTGGCCCGTCCTGTTGCCTGACCCGTCCTGTCGTCTGGCCCGCCCTGCCGTCTGGCCCGTCCTGTTGCCTGACCCGTCCTGTCGTCTGACCCGTCCTGTCGCCTGGCTCTGGCCCGTCCTGTCGTCTGGCTCTGGCCCGTCCTGTCGTCTGGCTCTGGCCCGTCCTGTCGTCTGGCCCGTCCTGTCGTCTGACCCGTCCTGTCGTCTGACCCGTCCTGTCGTCTGGCTCTGGCCCGTCCTGTCGTCTGGCTCTGGCCCGTCCTGTCGTCTGGCCCGTCCTGTCGTCTGGCCCGTCCTGTTGCCTGACCCGTCCTGTCGTCTGGCCCGTCCTGTCGTCTGGCCCGTCCTGTCGTCTGGCTCTGGCCCGTCCTGTCGTCTGACCCATCCTGTCGTCTGGCCCGTCCTGCCGTCTGGCCCGTCCTGTCGTCTGGCCCGTCCTGTCGTCTGACCCGTCCTGTCGTCTGGCCCGTCCTGTCGTCTGGCCCGTCCTGTCGTCTGGCCCGTCCTGTCGTGTGGCCCGTCCTGTCGTCTGGCTCTGGCCCGTCCTGTCGTCTGACCCATCCTGTCGTCTGGCCCGTCCTGCCGTCTGGCCCGTCCTGTTGCCTGAACCGTCCTGTCGTCTGGCCCGTCCTGTCGTCTGACCCATCCTGTCGTCTGGCCCGTCCTGCCGTCTGGCCCGTCCTGTTGCCTGACCCGTCCTGTCGTCTGGCCCGTCCTGTCGTCTGGCCCGTCCTGTCGTCTGGCTCTGGCCCGTCCTGTCGTCTGACCCATCCTGTCGTCTGGCCCGTCCTGCCGTCTGGCCCGTCCTGTCGTCTGACCCATCCTGTCGTCTGGCCCGTCCTGCCGTCTGGCCCGTCCTGTCGTCTGGCCCGTCCTGTCGTCTGACCCCTCCTGTCGTCTGGCCCGTCCTGTCGTCTGGCCCATCCTGTCGTCTGGCTCTGGCCTGTCCTGTCGTCTGACCCGTCCTGTCGCCTGGCTTTGGCCCGTCCTGTCGCCTGGCTCTGGCCCGTCCTGTCGTCTGGCCCGTCCTGTCGCCTGGCCCGTCCTGTCGTCTGGCTCTGGCCCGTCCTGTCGTCTGGCTCTGACCCGTCCTGTCGCCTGACCCGTCCTGTCCCCTGGCTCGTCCTGTCGTCTGGCTTTGGCCCGTCCTGTCGCCTGGCTCTGGCCCGTCCTGTCGCCTGGCCCGTCCTGTCGTCTGGCTCTGGCCCGTCCTGTCGCCTGGCCCATCCTGTTGTCTGACCTGTCCTGTCGCCTGGCCCGTCCTGTTGTGTGGCTCTGACCCGTCCTGTTGTCTGACCCGTCCTGTCGTCTGACCCATCCTGTTGTCTGACCCGTCCTGTTGTCTGACCCGTCCTGTCGCCTGGCCCGTCCTGTCGTCTGGCTCTGGCCCGTCCTGTCGCCTGGCCCATCCTGTCGCCTGGCCCGTCCTGTCGTCTGGCTCTGGCCCGTCCTGTCGTCTGACACCTCCTGTCGTCTGGCCCATCCTGTCGTCTGGCCCGTCCTGTTGCCTGACCCGTCCTGTCGTCTGGCCCGTCCTGTCGTCTGGCCCGTCCTGTCGTCTGGCTCTGGCCCGTCCTGTCGTCTGACCCATCCTGTCGTCTGGCCCGTCCTGCCGTCTGGCCCGTCCTGTCGCCTGACCCGTCCTGTCGTCTGGCCCGTCCTGTCGTCTGGCTCTGGCCCGTCCTGTCGTCTGGCTCTGGCCCGTCCTGTCGTCTGGCCCGTCCTGCCGTCTGACCCCTCCTGTCGTCTGACCCCTCCTGTCGTCTGGCTCTGGCCTGTCCTGTCGTCTGACCCGTCCTGTCGCCTGGCTTTGGCCCGTCCTGTCGCCTGGCTCTGGCCCGTCCTGTCGCCTGGCTCTGGCCCGTCCTGTCGTCTGGCTCTGGCCCGTCCTGTCGCCTGGCCCGTCCTGTCGCCTGGCCCGTCCTGTCGTCTGGCTCTGGCCCGTCCTGTCGTCTGGCTCGTCCTGTCGCCCGGCCCGTCCTGTCGTCTGGCTCTGGCCTGTCCTGTCGTCTGGCTCTGACCCGTCCTGTCGTCTGACCCGTCCTGTCGTCTGGCTCTGGCCCATCCTGTCGTCTGGCCCGTCCTGTCGTCTGACCCGTCTTGTCGTCTGGCTCTGGCCCGTCCTGTCGTCTGGCCCGTCCTGTCGTCTGCCATCTGGCCCGTCCTGTCGCCTGACCCGTCCTGTCGTCTGGCCCGTCCTGTCGTCTGGCTCTGGCCTGTCCTGTCGCCTGGCCCGTCCTGTCGTCTGGCTCTGGCCCGTCCTGTCGTTTTTTTACTAACAGTGCGACCCGAGTCCACACATGGGTATTTCAGGCTGCTCTTTGATTTATTATTTTAAATCGATCAGTTTGTATGCGACCAATCAGTGAGCAGCTGCATGTTGGCTCATGAAAACACAGAATGTAGAATTAGATCAAGCAGAAGAGACGCATGCAGCAAACACACAGCAGACACGTTTGACTTTTCCCTCCCAGAGGAGAAGAGAAGAGCTGCTCTCCATGTTTCTGGAAAGTTTGTGTGCAGCAGCTCTCCTCTGGACCACAGACAGTTTGGAGAGCTATAGCTCTAATTAATCAATCAGAATTTTTTATTAATCATCAATTTATCAGTTTATCATAGACACCTCTTATTTTCCTTATTACACATAGATGATAATAACTGGATGCAAATATTTCAATTTTAAAAAATTATATTTGATTTAAATATATTTGTTTTTTCCCCCTTTCCATCCAACAGTAATCTCCCTTCATCAGTAATTTGGGGGATTTGTCTGATCGGTGCCTTTGGGCCTGAGCTGCCGGCTCTGCTAAATGTTCACTTTCATGGACTGGCTCCTTTAGAGTTTTTCTCGTAGTTTTATTCTTTCCTTTTCCTTTTCTTTTTCCTTATTACCTGTTCCCAGTGCAGAAGGCACAGGTGACTCCTAACCCTCCTATTATGTTTGGGGTCAATTTGACCCCAGTCAATGTTTAACATCTCTAAATAAATAAGTTTTTTTTGCTTCATATTTAATGAGTGTTCCTAATGTAATGGGTTCTACCAGGTAAACATGAAATTCACATGATGATATGTTTTCAATGTCCTGTACACACTTTGTAACGGATCGGTTATAAATAACAAAAATCTGTACTTAGAAATAATATAAAGCCATTAAAACACCAAAAATTAATATTTCTTTCAAATTTTAGGTCAATCAGTGAGATTTTATGGTGATTTGCATATTTTTCCATCGTGGCGTAATAGGAATAGGGGACACTGGGGTAAGTTGAGCCAAAGGGTAAGTTGAGCCACCCCCTGTTGCTAGGAAACGATAAAAAATATTGATCATGTGACCAAATATTTAGGAGGAAGGCATCATTTCATGGAGTCTGTGAAGGTAAGAACCACATGGGTAAAGTGGTTAGACATTTATTTCCAAAAAAACATTTTTTACTCTTAAAAGTGAATTTAGTCTATCATCAGTTTCATGAGAATTGTGTTAAGACCAAAATAGATAATTTTAAATTTGTTTTATACATCAATTGTGGTATCTATGAGCTACAACATGAGGTCATAAACCTAGCATAAAAGTGCACCATTTTAGCTGTGGGGCCTAAAAAAGTCAAAATGGTAGCTCTGGGGTAAGTTGAGCCATTTGGCCAGGGGTAAGTTGAGCCGGAGGCCCATACACTTAATAAGTGTATTTTGGCTGTAGCCTAAATGTCTTAAATATTAAATAATAAATAAAATAATAAATATCAATTACTTATTAAGTGTATAGGGTAAGTGTATTTTGGCTGTAGCCTATATGTCTAAAATATTAAATAAATATTAACCCTCCCCCATGCCCCCATGCCCCCGGTGGGCATGGGGGCATGGGGCCACGGCCAGTGTGGCCGTTGCCACCAAATGTGTTACGTTCATATGCTCATAACTGACCTTACTGTCAGCAAGGACACCAAGAAACTAGTGTTCTAGTGTTTTCTTTCCAAAAACACAGCTGTTAATTTTCTCTTCCGAAGCGCATTTTAAGGCATGTTAAAACAGCTGTTTATTGTACCTGTTGGATTGTGTTTAATAAAAAAAAATACATATGAATGTGAAGAAGTGACTGTTATTTAGGGAGGGAGAAGGTGAGGGAGGGGTGGGATGGAGGTGGGGAGGAAGATGGGGGGTGAGTAGGGATACGGCTCAACTTACCCCGCTCCTACGCTCAACTTACCCCATACACAGGGTAAGTTGTGCCACGAGACCACTTTTTTTGGAAATGCTATATTATGGAAACAGTTATGTTTACACTCATTCTGTTTGTTTGAAGAGATGCACAACATCCTGAAATATATGCAGAAATATTAGTTAGCGACAAAACTATGATTACCTTGATGTAGTGATCCTAAATATGAAAAATGGCTCATCTTACCCCAGTCTCCCCTACTGGATGTATAAGTGGGGGTGGGGAGGGGGTTATGTTTTATTTAAAGGGCTATTTAGGTTGTCAGCAAAGAAACATAAAGTACCTGACACATAACCTTTGGTAACAATTTTAATTATAATAATTTTGAGGAGGTTTAAACTGCTGGGGTCAAACTGAGCCCAACATAAAGGATGTTAGTAAATGTGAACAGAACAGGAGGGTTCAGCCTGAACATCATGAAGATCGTTCCACTGTTCCACTCAAGTGTGATCAGTCCCAACCTGATCTTTATGGCTGAAAAATAGAGGAAAATGAGGCTAAATTTGGGTGAAATTGTCCTTTAAATGAAAAAAGAAGAAAAAGAATCAGTTCAGCCCACAGAAACGTAAAACAGAAGAAAACAAGACGCCACACACCTCCTGTGTATAATCTCTGCAGTTTATTGTTGGGGTTTGAATGTACAGACGTGTTGGGCTGAAAGTCGCTCGCTCAGTTTGCTGATGAAACACAGAATCTGATTGGCTACTGAGGTAAAGACGGCTCAGACGTCCTGCTCTGCTTCCTCACCGCAGAGCGGCTTCAAGGAAAAATCCACCCTGACCACGACAAGAGCCGGCCAATCAGAGAGGAGCAGATGTTGGGTCGCAGGGTGGGTTTGTCCTTTAAAACGCTTTTTTTCTGAACCCTGAGATTCCGTCTGAGCAGAAGAAAGGAAGTGACAGCACATGGACACAACGGTACTTTTCAAAATAAAACAGCAAAGTGACAACAGGTGAACGCTACAGAAACTCGACTCAGAGGAGCGTTTCCATGACAACCGCTGAGACTCAACAGCCAGGAAACAGCCAGGAAACAGCCAGACCACGGCTTCTCAGCTGAGTCTGCATGGTTCTCGTCCTCAGCTGTAACAGATGAACTCCTTTGACCTTCAGGGTTTTTTTTTTTGTTCCTAACATGAACACACACACACACACACACACACACACACACACACACACACACACACACACACACACACACACACGGAGCTTTGGATTCAAACTGGACCGTTAAAGTGTTTGGAGAAAAGGATTTGCTACTTCGCTCTCTGGAGAAATGACAACAGGGATCATCATCATCATCATCATCATCATCATCATCATCATCATCATCATCGTCGTCGTCGTCATCATCATCATCATCATCATCATCATCACAGCTTCAGAAACAACAAGAGACTTTTCCTTCTTTACAGAGCGACTGCAGACTCTGAGGCTGCACTGGAGGCTGAACGCAGACCAACAGCAGGTCAGGAGCAAGTCAGGCCCCGTTAAGGTAACGTCCAATTAAGATAAGGTCCAATTAAGATAAAGTCCAATTAAGATAAGGTCCAATTAAGGCATGTCCCAATTAAGTTCCAATTAATTTTCAATTAACTCCCACAAAGTCAAGCCCCAATAAAGTCCAATTTAGGTCAAGTTCCAGGTCCAAATGAAGATGTCCCAAGTTCCAGTTAAGTCAGGTCCAAATTAAGTCCCAGGCTAAGCTCCTTACCAATCTAATCACTGCCTGTCCTGTATACGCAAACTAAATACACCACTATGATGAAAACATGATTCTGATCCAAATTAACACGCAAAGAAAGCCTAGCTGCTGTGTGCTGTAGGCTAATGTTAGCATGCTAGCTGCTGTGTGTGTAGGCTAATGTTAGCATGCTAGCTGCTGTATGCTGTAGGCTAATGTTAGCATGCTAGCTGCTGTGTGCTGTAGGCTAATGTTAGCAAGCTAGCTCCATGCATAGTGAATATTAGCCTCTCTAAGCTAAATGAGTGACAGGTGAAAGTGGAGCTCCAATCAGGATACAGCAGCAGGTGAGTGCCTCTGCTACGAAGCTACATGCTGACTTTGACATGTAAACTGTTATTTGCATAATTCTTCATATTTGTCTTGAGGGTCGAGTCTCTCAGTCTGAAGTCCAGGAGGCGTCTCCAGTCGCTGGTGCTCGTCTTCCTTCATTTTGTCGAGTCGAGTTTAAAGTCATCAGATTTGTGCCTGAAGTCGAAGTCATGTGACCTGCGGCCACACCTGCAGCGTGTCTGCTGAAGGTGGCGCTGCTGCCTCCGTCTGACCTCCAGTGCAGTTTGAGGACTCGAGGAGCCACCAGTTCAAATCTGACAGAAACAAAAAGCTAAAAGCTAAAAGCTAAAGTTCTCCAGGTCTACAGCATTTTGGAGAGAAACCCATCGGTTCCTGCTGGAGTGCAGAGGTTCTGCTGGGTTCTGCTGGGTTCTGCTGGGTTCTGCTGCTACAGGCTGACAGCGTGTCAGGAGAGGCTCACAGCAGCTGGTTCACATGATGTTCTGCACAAACCACCTCCTGCTTCCTTCTTAGAATCTCTGACTGTCTGGATTACAGCAGATTACAGCCATGTGCTGCAAACCAGCATCATCAGACTGATCAAGACTAAAACATATTTTTAAAGGGACACTTCACCCATAATGCATCATGTTTTTCCCTGTTCGCTGCCTTCAAGCTCTGACAAAGAAAGTTTTACCCACAATCCTTCATGGTAAACCCAAACTCCCTAAACAGCAGCATCTCTAATCCAGTGGAGAAACATCATCATTTAATAATTTACAACAAAACAGTCAACAGTTCAGATTAAAAAGCTCCCACTCGCCCTGCTGGAGTCTCTGGTATCCAGTCACATGATCACACACACACACACACACACACTTAAATCTGCTGCAAACACACACACTCGTGCACACACACTTCATGACCACATGAGAGGAGCGGGAGCGAGGCTGGAGGCGGAGCCAGAACACAAACATGATGCATTTTGGGTGAAGTGTCCCTTTAAATATCATGATACAGCTCATGTATGTAAAATCTAGTTAATTAATAAAATGAGCGTCCATCCTCTGGTGGCGGACGGTGCTGGTCGTCCTCGGTGCTGCTGAGGACGGCCTGGTGCTCCTGGCTTGGTCCTCCTGGCTCCGCCCGGCCCCGCCCGGCCCCGTCCGGCCCCGTCCGGTCCCGTCCGGTCCCGTCCGGCCCGCCTGGCCCCTCCCGGCCCCGCCCGGCCCCGGCTCTGTTAGTGACTCCAGCTACTGGGTTCTGCTCAGAGTTCCTTTGGTCTAGTCTTCCTCAGCTACGATATTTGACTCTGAGCGGCTAAACGCTAAAACAGTTCACTGCTGCTACTTTACATGAATGATCGGGGATCAAACACACGGCTCCCCTCGGCTGGGCGGTCCACTCCTGATCAGGTTTGGTGTTTTGGGTTTAAATGTGGTGCTCGCCTCCAGCTTCAGACAGGAGAAACTGTCCCCAGTGGGCGTGGCCACAAGAGTCCCACAACTTCAATATGGATCAGCCCACGTCCAAGTCTCAGTCTGACCCTGGATTAATCCAGATTATTTGGTCAAATGAGGAGGAAAATCATGATCTGCTACAGTCCCACTGTCTTCATCTGCCAGTGAGTCACATCTGGACTGACAGCAACACACACACACACACACACACACACACACACACACACACACACACACACACACACACACACACACAAACACTATGGTAGAACTTCCTTCCCCACGGCTTCATTCAGCCTGTTAACCTGCTGCTCCTCCTGCAGGGGGCGCTGCAGAAGCTGAGCAGAGTGTCGGCTCTGTAGATGATAATCCTGCTCCTCCTGCAGGGGGCGCTGCAGAGGCTGAGCAGAGTGTCAGCTCTGTAGATGATAATCCTACTCCTCCTGCAGGGGGCGCTGCAGAGGCTGAGCAGAGTGTCAGCTCTGTAGATGATAATCCTGCTCCTCCTGCAGGGGGCGCTGCAGAGGCTGAGCAGAGTGTCAGCTCTGCAGGTTCACAGGCATGAAGGAGCTCATGGGAAAGTCAAAGAGACGGTCCAACATGATTCTGGACTGAACTGGACCAGACTGGATTGAACTGGACTGGAGGTTTCTTCTCTCCAAACCGAAACGTTTCTCTGCAGGACGGATCACAGCGGTGTGTGTGTGTGTGTGTGTGTGTGTGTGTGTGTGTGTGTGTGTGTGTGTGTGTGTGTGTGTGTGTGTGTGTGTGTGTGTGTGTGTGTGTGTGTTTCTGCAGTGGGACGTTCCAGTGTCAGACAGGAAGGAGGGGGCGGGGCCTATATTGCACATGGGTTGGTGAAATCTTCGAACACCGCCGGCTCCTCGATCCCTCGGGCGAACAGCCTGATCAGCTGGCAGTGCACTCTGGGAAACAGAGAGAGAAGAGGACACATTCAGACTTTCATGTTTTCATTTCAGGATTTTGGCTGAAACTGACGCGACTCAGACAAACAAACTTCAGGTCCCAGATCAGTGATTTTACAGAACATGACAGGAAACAGGAAGGAGGCCGACGTCGCAGCGCTTTGACACATGAAACAAAATATTCCAGTGACTCTAAAATTTATTTAAAAACTGACAAAATTAACCTTGAAACATTTTATATTAAAAATGTGACATGTCATGGGTCCTTACCACTCAGATCTATGGGGCGGACATTCATGTAATCATTTAATGGGATTTATATCGCTACAAAAATGTGCCTTCAGCCATGTTGGGGAGCGCGGCGGCGGAGCTCCTACCCGACTTCGATGGCGGTGTGCGTCAGGATCTCGCCGTCGCAGTTCCAGCTGCTGTAGGCCGGGGCGCAGCCGCAGGCCGGGTGGTCGCGGCAGATCTGACTGAACAGACGCTTCCCGTTCTCCCGCAGGTCCAGCTCCAGCTCCGAGTCGCTCTGGCAGTAACGCGGCGTGAAGCGGAAACGCCGCACGCGGTGAACGTCGACGAAGGCCAGGTCGAACTGAGGAGGAGGAGGAGGAGGAGGAGGAGGAGGAGGAGAGATGAAGATGGGCAGGGAGCAGAGGGCAGAAAAGCGTTGAGGAGACAGGAGGTGCGGCGTACCTGGTCGTCCTTGCTGGTGTGGCGCAGCAGGTGGCGCAGGAAGTCGAGGCGGGAGCACTTCCTGACCAGGATGAGGTCGGTGGTGCCGTCGGCCAGGTGGGCGGCGGGCGACAGACCTTTGGGGCTGCGGGGACACGCACAGCTCATACTGGCGGCGTTTATCGCCAGGAACTTCCCCCGGACCGTCCGCCACTCCCCGTCGCACTCTGCACAAACACAAACACTGAAGCTTCACTCACAAAGACTCAGACTGAACGTCTGCACCTTCTCTGAGGTCAAACCTTCAGCCAGAGGACGACCCACACTGGATTCATTAAGGCCGAAATAAATAGAGGCGTTTAAGTGACGTTTGGCAGTTTGACACCACACTGATTCTTGAGAATTTGGATAAATCATGTCCCACTAAGAAAAATGCTATTTCTGCTGGAAATGTACATTTTAATGAATAAAAAGAATCAAGGGCATAATCAGGGGGTCCTTTGCACATTTGTAAGGTTCTTTTATAGGTTTATTTTTAATTTGTATTAATTTAATGATTATATGTTGGCCCATGGCCTACAAAACCAGTTGTCCTCGGATAGGAGATAATCATTTCAACTTGATTAAAACAACAAAAAGTAATAATGTCATTGAATAATATCTTTACCACATGAAAGAGTACATCATAATATGTATTAAAAACTACAAACGATGAGTTTTGAACAATATTTACTATTATTTTGTGGTTGCTCAAAATGTGTCCCACATATTCGTCACCACCTCAGATATATATTTAAAAAAAAAATAATAAAAAAACTACAAGGTCAGTTACATTCCTGAGGAGCCCTTTTCAAACCTTCAGCTCTACTGCATGCTTCAAGACCGCTCAGGCTCCTGGAAGTTTGCTGTTTTCTCTTAAATCTCTTCATATTTTGGGACACTGCTACTGTCACAACCATAACATGTCAACACCGTCACTTCTGTATAAAAAATATTAGATTAGATTATGGAATAAATGTATACTTTTTAAGAAGAGGTCTGATGCAGGTAGCAACAGGGTGAAAACAAGCTGGCTAATGTGAACAACTCATGCTGATCATGTGAAAGAGCAGGTTTTTGTCTCCACCGTCAGACGTCACCACCGTCAGGTTTTCTGTGTGACGGTGATGACTGAAGTCTGAAAAATGCTTATAACAGAGCTCAGGATTCTTATTTTTTGTACCAAATAGTTAAATAAAGTTGTTAAGCAAGAAGCCATTGACTTGAGTGGTATAAATTTTGGAAATGTATGTTTTAATGAGGCGACTGTCACCACCGTCAGATTAGTGTCACCACCGTCAGAGGCAGTTATATTTGTTTTAAATGAATATGCTTACAATATGTTTCTTTGGTGCTGCTGAGTTATTAAAGTAATTGTCTCTTTAATACAAAAATATGTTTTTCAAATAATAAAAAAAAAAACATTATGGTGACGGTGTTGACAAAAACAAAGTAGCCTAATAACTGGAAAAACCTATTTTATGAAAAAAATGCAAAATGAGGAGGTTGCACCGGTACATTGCTGAACAGCCAAGACCTTGGCCTATAATGATATACCTTCAGATTTTGTAATTTAACGCAATTTTTTTTTTCAAAATTAAAACCTGTTTTATCCAAATTCCCAAGAATCAGTGACCACAGATGTTATAGAGCTGAGGAGCATGTACAAGACAAAAGGTGCGTTAAAGGTTTTTTATTGGCGTGCATGGCCTCCGCCCACTGGGTCGCCCCTGGAGAACGACTTCTTTCTAGTTCCAGTGGAGAACCGGCTGTGTGTTTGCAGGTGCAGGTGCAGGTGCAGGTGCAGGTGCAGGTGCAGGTGCAGGTGCTCGGCGTGTGTTTGGTGTTTGGTGAGCTCACCGCTGTCCGACACGTCGTCTGTCCGGTACGCCTCCGCTCGCTGCTCCTGGTGCAGACGCCCGTTATGCTGGCAGACCAGGCAGCTGCAGGGTTCACCACAGGAAACACACACACACACACACACGCACACACATACACACACACACACACACACAAACACACACACACACACATCATGTACCAGCAGGGCTGGGCAAAACAAACATCATGATGTATAAAATATTCTTTACTGATAAGTGTGTGCATTCCCATAATCCAGTCAGATTAACAGAGCTGGACGGAGGATTTCCTCTCCTGTCCACCTGGACCTGCTGACCTCATGCATGACATCACATCCCTCTGTCTGAGGTCAGAGGTCACACTGCATGTCCTGTGATGGGCATGCTGAAGCTATGGCTCACCCGGCTCGGCACTTGGTCCGGTCCCTGGGGTTTCCCATGATGCCTCGGGCCGGCAGGTAGGAGACGGTCCCTTCGTAGTAGTGATGAGTCAGGAACGTCTTCAGACCTGCAGAGACACAGAGAGACGCTTCAGCACGAGGCTTCACTCTGCAGCCTCCTCTGAGCGCTCAGACCCCCGGCACACCTGGAATTTACCTGCACCTGATACACAGGATGTATTACAACAAGTATTAACCAGTACAGCAGAGAGTACTACACACTGCTGCTCCAGAACTACAGTTCCTGCTGGTATGTGACTGCAGTAGAAGTACAAGTACTGTTCCTCTGCTGGTATGTGACTGCAGTAGAAGTAGAAGTACTGTTCCTCTGCTGGTATGTGACTGCAGTAGAAGTAGAAGTACTGTTCCTCTGCTGGTATGTGACTGCAGTAGAAGTAGAAGTACTGTTCCTCTGCTGGTATGTGACTGCAGTAGAAGTAGAAGTAGTGCAGTAAAAATGTCCTGCAGTAAAAGTCCAAAGTGTCTCATGTCAAATGTCCTGGCAGTAAAAGTGACTGAGCTCCTTTTTCCAAACAGTAACTGTGTTAGCTGGGATCTTTTCCAGAGAACACGCTGCACACTGCATGCTTTTAAAGGGACATTACACTCAACTGGAGTGAGGACCCTGTATGGTTCAATATGGAGTCTATATGGTTCTCACTTATTCCTGTTTTTTTTCACCCGTTGAGTCTACATGGTCCAGTTCTGCTGACATGAGGCTCACTGTGTTTCTGCAGCCTCGGCTGAACCGGCTGGTTTTTGGTATCATACGGTAAGTGATGCATTATATCATTCATCATTTAAATGTAATGATAGCTAATTCTGTCACATTATGGAGCATGTTTTCACTCACAGCAGAAAATTATGGAAAGTGTGTGAAAAGTTCAAGTTCACGTTCAAGAGTTTATTGTCATGTGCACAGTAGAACAGTAGTTATGATACACAATGAAATTCTTACTCTGTTCATTCTCCCTGGAAATATCTTTGATTTATTTTCCAGGCAGGTTTCATGCCTGCTGCTGCCTTCAGGCTCCGCCCTCTAAACGACCGGCTCCTCTAAAGGTCTGAGTCAGGTGTACGCACCTGACAGCTCTCATATAAACCACCTTTAAACCACCAATTATGACTGCAGTTAGGTGTGTGTGTGTGTGTGTGTGTGTGTGTGTGTCCATTAACTCAGATGATATTTTTCACTTTCACTGCCTGCTGTATCTGCATTAAACCTGACCTCTGCCAGGTTTTCTGTTTTTTTACCTGAGAAGTCGTATCTGGCCGGCCCCATCCACCGCTTCCTTTCGCTGTCCGTCAGCACGTCGCCATAGAAACCGTATCCAAGCAGCGAGATGGAGTAGCGCAGGAAGGTGTTGTTGTGGTGAACCGAGCACACGTCCATCGGCTGGGAGTCGCCTGGCGAGACGAGAGCAGGCCCAACATTCAGTCTGAGTGTGTGTGTGTGTGTGTGTGTGTGTGTGTGTGTGTGTGTGTGTGTGTGTGTGCTGGACACTCACCCACTATAATGTGCAGGGCGGAGGTCACGGGGTCGTTGGTGCCTACAGTAGCAAAGCAGATGCAGTCTGTGGAGCCTGGAGAGACAAAACAGTGGAGACGGAACAAAGTTAAAGGAACAGTCCAACATTTTTGGGCCCAAAGTGTCGCAGTGTTCCTTTTCACAATAAAAGTGCTGTGTTTAGTGTTTTATTGCTGTGATAAGAGGCTCTGAGAAACAGCGCATGGCTCACAAAACTCCTCACCTCGACAACAAGCGAACAGAAAAGGAATACCCATCAGCCCTGATTCCCAGAAGGCAGCGAGGCGTACCTGTCGTTACAGGTACGCCTCACTAGCTGCTTTATTTAGGTCACACTGAGCCGATAAATTAAGGAAGTAAAGCAGAGCTGGGGAACAGAGAGGGAGAGAAACACTTTGAAAAACATGAACTTCCCTTAAACCTCATTTAAAAGCCCAGACTCTCTTCCTGCTTCAGACAAATCAAGGCTCTCAGCTGCTGCTTCCATCAGATCAGCTGATCTGTTGCCAGGCAGCCTCACCTTACACAGGTAACATTCATACATCCTGATTTAAAGCACTTCTCTTCAGATCATATTACAGCAGCACGAACAGAGAGCGCAGGCTGATTCTGACAGGCTGATTCTGACAGGCTGTTTCTGACAGGCTGATTCTGACAGGCTGTTTCTGACAGGCTGTTTCTGACAGGCTGATTCTGCTCCACAGGCTGTTTAGGCTATGATGAAATTGCATTTTTCATAACTTTTCTGACTTTATTTTGCTTTGACCTTTTGTTTTAAATTGCAGTTTAGTTTCAGTT